>NW_010973062.1:5187035-5276844 GCF_000737465.1 Haliaeetus leucocephalus
TGCTTTGCTTGTGTGCACGGCTTTTTCTTTACCTATTAAACTGTCTTTATCTGAGCCCACGAGTTTTCTCACTTTTGCCCATCTGATTGTCCCCCCATCTCCTCACTGGGAGGAACTCAGCCAGGGCTGGATGGGGCTGAGTTACCTGCCGGGGTTGAACTACACCACCAAGTTGCAGAGGATCAGCACCTACAGCATCACTCCCTGCTTTCACAGGTATTCAGGGCAAATTTTTCTCTTTAATTAGTTTTCTAGATAATACCTTTGCTGGCATAGACAAACTTGTTCAAAAAAGTGAACAGGAATTCTTAACATTGTCATTTTATATAAAGAATAGTTTTTATAAATATTACTTTATCGCAGCAAGTTTGCCAGGACAACTGGCACTGCTGGCTAAGAAAAAGCAGCTATTTGGAAGGTCTGGATGCTTTTTTTTCTCTGTCATCATATAATTCAAGAATTTATTTCCTTTTGACCTCTGTATTGCATCATCCTTGAAAAAGTTTAGGAAAAAAGGTAAAAACAGAAGAGCTATAATAAATCCTACTTATTAAATAAAATGCATCTTAACTGCACTTTAATAATAGAAGTTCTTTGATTAACTTTGTTAAGTATATGTATAAAGGTTTGTGAACACTTAAAACCCATATTTCTTAGGAGTGTAAATAATGGTGTATAAACTATCACACACATATTATCAATATTCTAACATGTCAATATTTTGTGGCACGTTGAAAAACTTCATAGCCTATCCTTAGATGACACAGATAGTGTACATTCCGCAGAAACTTAAGAGGTCTGCAATGCCCAAATAAGTACATTAATCAAGAGCTGATGCAATTAACAGTTAATATCTTTTTGTTTACCTACTAAACTTTACAAAGTTTAAAAAAATGAAGGGGCTTCTCAAAAAAGAACTAATCAACTAATAAATTAATTTCACCATGTTAAGAATTCCTCTTGAATTTCATTTAACAGTTTTCTTGGATTTAACTGACTAAGAACAGTTCAGGAAATCCTTTGCCTCTCAGGGGAAAAAAAAAATAAAGCGTGTGTGTGTGTGCTTGTTTTATCAAGCTGACTTACTGATACAGGAGGCTACTGAACCTCTGTTCAGAGACTTTCTTAAATCAATTATTCAGACCGAATTATTTGAATAATATTATTCACCTTTTGTCAGATCTGTATTATGGTGATATGCGAGGGCCTGGAGACTGTAGAAAATGGAAAAAAGACTACACTGAATCTTATTACAACGACTTGACTGCTATGTCAACAGAAACAATAAAAACATAGTTTCCTGTGCTCCAGAATGTATTCTGGCAGACAATTTAAGAAGGAATTAATGACCTTACTAAATTGTAACTTGTCTATGGCCTGGTATCTCCTGCCTAACCTTCTTCTACAACTTTGTTCATGAGGGATTTGGATTAAATGAGTCTTAGTCATGCTAATTCTACCCAAGGTTGTTTTGCAAACTAACAGTGAGGTTTAGATATAAGCCACTGAAGCATGAGGCCGCATTTAGGTACAAGGTAACAGTCTAGATCATCTTTTAAAAGCTTCCTCCCCCCCCCCCTTTAATATTCAATGAAAATATTTTAAAAAATATAGAGATGGATTGTTTTCTGAAGAAATACCTGAGTATGAAATAGACTGGAGTAGATACAAGTAGTTGGAAGGAGAAGGGCTTAATATGTAAGGAGTAATTTCTTTCCTGCCCTCGTTGTGTCTACTATCTGAGCATGTAGTGTTTACTAAGCCTTGAAAACAAAGCTCAACAGCATGCTTGGAAGAGGAGAGATAATCATCATCATCATGTATATTGGGGGGGGCACAAAAAATTGTAAAATAATTAATTCCCTTCAACTTTTCAATGTGGAGATTTCCTTAATGTAATGTGTTGACTCCATGGAGGCTCAGAACTGAAAACTGTGTAACATAAAGACATACAGTCCCATTTATACTGTCCAAGCATGTCAATTCCACATGCTTTCTCATCTTGATCTTACCGTGGAATATCAATTTTAACATTTAAAAAAAAAAAAAAAAAAGACATGGTGAGGAGGGCAGTTATTGAAGCTGGTTTTCATCTGGCAATGATACATTTAGCAACTAGCTCAACATGCTTTTAAATCTCACTTCCAGGAAAAGGAAATGCTTTCTATAAACACATGTTCTACAGAGAACTGACCTGGTCTACTTGTGGAGAATATATCCAGACTGGCAGCCTGTACCCTGTGTCTGCCAACATGTTCAGGCTGTAATAGGGCTCAATTTTGCAGTGACTTATTCTTGATGAAGCGGCACAAATGGATTAGGAAATTATCATCATTTATAGTTGAAAAAACCTGCTCTGATAGTGTTACAGTAGGTAAGCAGCCTCAATAACTAGTGAAAAAAACCCCAAACCACCACATGTGGACAATTCAGAAATGTAAATGTTGCTTCTCTTTCCTAAGTTCTCATTTAGATAACATATACTCTGAAACATAGCCTGCACACATTTACTTGAACTTACATGTTAGCTCTGAACTAGGAAAAAACCAAACCAAGTCAAAATAGTTTAATAGACTTAATATAGAGAAAAAATTATGACAAAACCTGTTGGGTCTCAGCTTCCCCCTAAATTTTTTGCATCCAGTATGTCTTCCTATGTTGACTGTATGCTTGTTCATCTTCAAATGAAACAACATTTACTTAGTGTAAACTACTGGTATCATGCCATTCTGGGAGGTATTATCTATACAACAAAAAATATGTCAAACTGTGTAACTCAGTGCTAAAATCTCTACAGAAAGGTTTCTTCTATTTAAAAAATAGTTTATTTCAGTTTCCTATGACCTTTTTTTTACAGGAGTTCAAATAAAATTCCTTTTCCATAAATCACTCTGAAATAAACACGCATATACAAAGAGCTGTAGGATTTTTAAAAAATCAGTTGAAAATTTCAGGCAAACAAGTATAAGCTAGTGCACAGACAAAGCTCGATTTTAACTAGCACAAGACTAAACTCCGTTCAGCAAGACAAGCAATTCCTGTTCTTGCATAAAAGCAGTCAGCTTTTGTATACATTTACCAGGATACAGAAGTGCTCCTCCGTATTTTAGAACATTAGACTTGAAGAGGAAACTACCTGTATCCTAGAGTGGGGAGTCTTAAACTGTCTACTTAGTAGTAGAGTTCATGAATGATAATTAAAGGAAATTTGGTTTTGTAAAAAAAGAGATTGAATTTCCCAAATAATTTTAGCTGAAGTGAAAAATAAAAAAAGACTAAAAAAACCCCAAACCAACAACACTCTAGGTTTTACATACTACTGGTAACTATTTTTGTCTTGTGTTTTGAGCTTTAAACCTAATTGGGGCTAGTCAAGTTTGAGTCACAGCTAAATCTAAAAGGATTAAACCTCCCACCTTTCATAAAAGGTGCTTTTACATCTGACTATCAGATATTCCTCAGAGAGATCCTGTCCCTATTTCTACAGTGATGTTCTTTCTGTTTTTAAAGAATACTTCACTATATTCCTGTGAAAAGTTCTGACCTGTCTATGCACTCACCAGCAACTTAGAAGTCATTAATTTGTTATTGTTTTCGCTCAGTGACCATGTAATTATTTTTTTTTTCAAAGTGAGACCAATGTTAATAGGATAATAAGGAAATAGACTTCTTGTTTAGGAACTGATGTAAAATCTTCTACAACTGAGACTAATTAATAAGGTCACTGAGTAAAACTAGTCTAAATCACTTTGAAATTAACCCTGTGCTTCATTTGCTTTCATCACAGATGACACAGACAAAATATTTTAAAAATTGGAATTATTAAAAGTAGTAATAATAATTTTGGCTTGACAAAGATGGGGTTTTTGCTTTGCTGTTGGTGCTTTTGTTCAGCAGCAGATATGTGTGCAACACTACTACATGGCTGAAATCTGAATAACTTGTCAGAGTAGCTAGAACAGGTGTAAGGAACTTGGGTGGTCAAAATTTGAGAGACATGCACTGAGTATTGTTTATTTATGCCCCTGGGACAAACTTTTTATTTTTTTTTCTCATAAATTTCTGCATTTCCTTCTAAACAGAAAGACTTAGCCACACAGTTTACATCTTTTATTAATAACTGTCCTAAAAGCATAAAAGCATAATGTCCTAAAGGCATAATAAGTTAGTTTGCTACTCCAGTTGTCTTCAGCTACAAGCTGGATATTGAAATAAAAATAATCTAGTGCCCATAGAACTTTTTTAATAAACGTAGGGATCAGTCTGAGTGCCTTAAAAAATGAGTGTTGTTTGTTCTCTACTTCTAGTCAGCTAAGTAACCTGGTTAGCAATCAAGTATGGGTTTTTCTGGAATAGAACGTATCCATCTATGGTGTATATAGCCAATGATTAGGTCTGTAGCATTAGTTCTTTGGGGGTTTGGGTTTTTTGGGGGAGGGGAATTGGGATTTTTTTGATTGTTTAAATCAGAACTCACAGAACTTTAAAAAAGAATCAGTCTGGGGATGGACTGAGTGGAGAGCAGCTCTGCAGAGTTGGCTGGAGGGGCAGCAACACACCATGTCCAGTTAGGGCCCCCCCACTACAGGAAAGACATCAACCCCCTGTAGGAAAATCAGCAGAAAAACACCGAGATGACCAGGCTGGAGTAGTTGCCCCATGAGGAGAGTGGGGCTTGTAGAGGATGCGGGGAGGAGACCGTGAGGACACGGCTGCACTCTTCACGGTGGTTCGTTGGGACAGGATGAGGGACAATAGGCATAAATCGAAATGAGAGAGGTTCAGGCTGGATACAAGGAGAAACTTTTCTCGCAAGGACAGTCCAGCACTGAGACACATTGCCTGGAGATGTCGTACTGGTTCCATCCTTGGATGTTTTCAGAACCCAGCTGGATAAAGTGCTCAAGATCTGGTCTGACCATGCTGTTAGCAGGACGTTGGTTCCAACCTGAGTTATCCTATGCCCAACTGAAAAAAATACAAATGTGGACACCGACTATCCTAGAATATGTAGACAGACCTTAGATTGAACTGAGTTGTCTTTATCATTTCCACAGAATTTTAATTAGTTCTTGTATTCATTAGTTAAAAGGAACCCTAATTCAACTGATGACTGAACCTCTTGAATTTCTACCTGTAAGACTCCTTATATATCTTAAACAGTGATTCTTTAATGAAAATTGTACAAGCCATTCCTACAGATCCTGATCTGGGGACCCAAAACCTGCAGCTGCCATAGGAGCTAGCATTAATGGTCTATGGTATTCTCTCTCTTGCTTATTTTCTCTTTCTTACCATGAATTTTTCATCTTGTCTTGGAGTTACACTATGCAAAACTACTGTTTATTACAGAAAACTCTAATGTATTAATGTTTTTATACTGGAGTTTGGGTATTCAAAGATAATTTCTAACAGACCATTTTATCTGTGTCATTGCAAAACCCCAGAGAGATTGTTGTCCAGTGAAAGTTTACCTAGAAATGTATCTTGCTTAAAGGCCACTTTTAAGCAGTTTTTACTAAGCTTTATAAGTTGGTTCTAAATCTACCTTTATTGCCTCCTTCCTAACAGATGTTGCCATCTTCAAAGGTTGGAATTAGCATAAGTATGTGCAATGTAAAAAAACCCCAACCAACAAGATACAAGTAGATATGCCTCTTATTGACAAAGAAATTATTGTACCGTAACTTGTATATAAGAATGCAGAAATCTTTATTAAGATATAGATAACTCATATGCTTGTACAGTTAACTTTCAAGCTGCTATTTACCTTTAGAACATGTTTTCAGTAGTTACCTAGTTTTTAAATTAAATTACGTTCAGTTAAGATTAGTCAGGGCACCTAAAATATGCACAGACAACCTGGTTTTGTAAGGAACTTCTGTAAGGATTTTGTCCCACCAAAAGCCTTTTTATGACAGCCTGATCTGAAACATCTCTTAATACATGTTTTAAAGAAAGAGACCTCTGATATAATAGTGTTCATCTTTTTCATTTGTGATGGTTAAGGCACAAATGAGTGGAATGTAATAAGAGAGTTGTTAAATGTTTGAAGCAAAAATCTGCACTGTAATATTGCTGCAAAATTTAAATTGGCTGTAAGTTTCGCTTAGGGGCAGGGAGTTTAAGGAACATCTGGAGATTCTGAAATAACCTGCATTCATTTACGTTATTTAAGTTGTAAAATCATATTCAATCTTGACCCACTCAGGAAATCTAACATAAACGTCCTGCTGATTTTGACAGTCATACAGCAAAAACACCCTCTAATGAGCATTTAATAGTCACCAAAAGTTCTGCATTAAGTACAAAGCCCTTTTGATTACTTATTCCACTAATTTAAAGTAAATGCTTTTACAGATGGCATCTGTTAGGACGCAGAGCGTGTGCTGCATTTATATGTAGTCATTGAAAATAAATTCCAGCTTTGGTATAAGGATCGTACAAAAAAGATCAAACATGAAACACTGAGTAAACATTTACTAGTGATATTTTTAAAGCTCTTCATAAAAGCTTATCCAATACCAGAATACAATACTCAAAGTATATGAAGTAATTTAGAAATACTTTGGCAAATTAGCACCTAAAGAAAAATGACTGAAACAAAGTAATTGAGCTCTTCCATTTTGTTTATCATCTTCCCTGGGGTGCAACAATATTATATTTCACTATCCCTTCAAACTGTATTACCTTATGAATAAAGCAGGAAAAAAAATCCACACTTTTAGTTACTAGAGTTTAATGGGAGAACAATAATGGCTCAGATTTAAATGAGACAAAACAAAAAGAAAACCAAAGCAGTTATCTACTTTTTTTGAAGAAGGATATGGGGAAACATTCATTTGTTTTTGTGTCATCACCAAGAATTTCATCAACAAAAGTCATGCTAAAACATGCATTCAAAAGTGTGCAAATTAAGAGTGATTTTGTCAGTCTACAAAGATGTCCCCAGTGACCAAATATTTAATAGTTTGATATGTTTGTAAAGAAACACCTTCTGCATGTTTTAGAAAACTGAGTTATTGAGGCCATATTGATAAATAAAACCCACGGTATTTTTAAAGAAAATGTCAGTTAATTTAAATGCAAAGTATGTAGCTGTGTTTTATGGTTATTTCCAGTAGTTGCTGTTAAAACCTTTATGATTACTTCTTACAAGCTATTAGCATTACCACAGTGTGTGTGCTGTGACGCAGAATGTACCAAGTGAATATTAATTTCAGAGTAAAATTATAAAAATTTTAGGGAAAAACTTTGTGATAGACTATCAAGTTCCTCCAAGCACTCAAAAAAAAAAAAATCTGATTTAATCATTAGCTTGAGTCAAGTACCTAAAATTCAAGAATCGTCATCACAATTGTGAAATTTTAATTTTTTTTCCCCCCCCCCCCTGTGTTCCAACATGCAGATCTGTGGTTCTTGGCCTTGGCTCAACTCTGAGGAAAGTATACTCTATATTACACTCCATGGCCTTTTCCACCTGTTCATCAAGACTGAACATTTTCCCAACTTTGTCCCTTATTGTGCACCTAAAGTTGCTTTTAGTGAAAATACAAGCATTGGGAAATATGCATTTGTGTGTGTGTGTAATACATAACTAAAACGGATCAAGTTTCATACCAATAGACTGTCAGGAAACAATCAAGATGTCCACCTGAACCCAGAACACAGGAATACTCAGTTTCAATAATTTGGATGAGACCTGTGTCTCCTTTCCGTGCTTTCAATAAAACTACCCCTCCTAGAACGCCAAAAAATAAGAAAAAAATATATTGTTATATTCAGACAACAATTACTGCTACAGTCTTTATCTGTAATCTTTATCTTGCTGTAATTAGGATTATTTATTTGTAAAATAACCCATATTAACTACTACAGTTAAAAGTGCAGTTACAGGCAACTCCAGAAATGCTTGTTCTGGGACATTGGTATATGTTCATTGTGACAACTGAGCCAGGTAATCAGACAGACCAAGTTAACACAAGATGAACATTTCTTGCATTCTTAAGAAGGATATTCTTTCCCATGAATTTTATTTACTGTGGGATGTGGGAGGCAATATTACTAACCGAGGGAGGCACAAGGGAAGATGTTCTCTTTTCTTTCTCATAGAGGTGAATAATGGCAGTGAAGGAGCTGATGAGCACATGAAAGAGCAATTTATAAAGAAAATTCAACAGACAACAGCAGCCTATATTTTATTCAATTTCTAAGCAGTATGCCCATAATATGATCCTGAAAAAGCTACATCTTCTGGGAGCAAAAGGGTAATTCACTGCCCTTCCCAAGTCCATGTTTGGTCTTTATCGGTTTCATTTTGCTAGAACTATTTTAGCGGTAAGAGAGTAATGAACTTTTCATCCCTGTAGACTACAGCCTATGTTTATTTTTCCATCTCTACAGAACAATAACTTTCATAGAACAAGTACATACCACAGGAACCCCATATTCATCAGCTGATTTTATTCCAGTTGCCTTTTCGTAAGGTGACAGGTTCAACACAAGCTATTAGTAATAGAAGACGCAGGATATACAGCAATGGAAACTAAGATCATACAGCCAGAAGTTTCAGAGTTTTTCTCTTGTAGTTGATGATTGCACAAAATAGATACAAGAAACTATGAACTTAGAACTTTACAACAAATCTCCTTTGCCTTAGTTTTATGTGTCTGCATCCTGAGCCATAAGAAATCTTTACCTTTAAACATACTTGAACTTAATTTTCCCCTCATTATTTTAGTAAAAAATGAGATTAAGTTAGTAGAATTAAAATAGCTTAAAGCTAGTGTTGCAGGAGAATCAAGCCAATTATAGTAACTACTCTGTATTGGGTTTGCATGGCAAGGTTTTAGTAGCTGGGGGAGCTACAGGGGTGGTTTCTGTGAGAAGCTGCCAGAAGCTTCCCCCATGTCTGTTAGAGCCCATGCCAGCCAGCTCCAAGACGGACTCACCACTGGCCAAGGCCGAGCCCATCAGCGACAGTGGGAACATATTTAAGAAGGGAAAGAGTTGCTGCGCAACAGCAACTGCAGCCAGAGAGGAGTGAGAACATGTAAGAAGAGAAACAGCCCTGCAGACCCCCAGGTCAGTGCAGAAGGAGGGGAGGAGATGCTCCAGGCGCCGGAGCAGAGATTCCTCTGCAGCCCGTGGTGATGAAGACCATGGTGAGGCAGGCTGTCCCCCTGCAGCCCAGGGAGGTCCACGGGGGAGCAGATCTCCACCTGCAGCCCAGGGAGGACCCCACGCCGGAGCAGATGGGTGCCTGAAGGAGGCTGTGACCCTGTGGGAAACCCACGCCGGAGCAGGTTTTCTGGCAGGACCTGTGACCCCGCGGGGGATCCACGCTGGAGCAGTCTGTGCCTGAAGGACTGCAGCCCGTGGACGGGACCCACGCTGGAGCAGTTCATGGAGGACTGTCTCCCGTGGGAGGGACCCCACGCTGAAGCAGGGGAAGAGTGTGAGGAGGAAGGAGCAGCAGAGATAACGTGTGATGAACTGACCCAACCCCCATTCCCTGTCCCCCTGCACCGCTGCAGGGGAAGAGGTAGAGAATTCGGGAGTAAACTTAAGCCTGGGAGAAGGCAGGAAGCGGGAAGGTGTTTTAAGATTTAGGGGTTTTTCTCATTATCCTACTCTGATTTGACTGGTAATAAATTAAGTTAATTTTCCCCAAGTCATGTCTGTGATGGTAACAGTTGAGTGATCTCTCCCTGTCCTTATCTCGACCCACAAGCCTTTTGTTATATTTTTCTCTCCCCTGTCCAGCTAAGGAGGGGAGTGATAGAATGGTTTTGGTGGCCACCTGGCATCCAGCCAGGGTCAACCCACCACACACTCAGTATTAAAATCAAGTAGAAAGCCTATATGGAATAGAAACCAACACTGACTAGAAAATGAAATTACAGTCCTGTATACTAGGAGGTATAGGGATAAAATGAGTATTACTAAAAAGTCAAGTCAAGTCAGCCCTGAAGAGGAAATTAATAGAAATAATAAAAGTATAGGAAAAAAAATGAGGTCCCTGTTCAGCCAGGATATAGTAAAGATTAAAAATAATCTGTGTACTATCTAAAACTTAAAAGAATATCTGGCTCACTTTTCAGTAAGAATAAAGATATGGCACATGAGGAAAAAGTCAGGTTACTTCATGAAAATATGTGAAAATAGAAATATAATTACATCCTAGGTAAAAGCAAAGTTTCAAGATCTCAAAGTCAAGGGGATCATATGTTATTCACCACAGAAAAACTGAAAAAGCTGGCATGTGAAATTATAGATCCATAAACAAGTTTTTTTAATGAACCTGTTTTTATCATGAAGTAATAGCAAATGTAATATCAGTATTTACTTAATGGAGATGTGATTGAGGAAACTACAAGATCATTAACCTGATATGAGTTATGTACAAGCTTTTAGAGAAATTGTTGAAGTACATGATAAAGACAGGAAAGGAAATGGAAAAAGGAGCATGTTGCAACATGAACTTACCAAAGTACCTGGTGTTAGGTTACCATCTTTATTGTCTGGTCATAAATATTTTCCTAACAAAAGGAAATGGAGAAGAGTTGGTTCATTACAGTTTGCTTATAGTAAAAACATTATTAACAATAATCTTAATAAGTGTAATTACTATTCCATTCTTCCCAAGACTGATGAAAATTATGAATAGTACCAGTGGACAGAACCATGTGGAACGAGCCCCAAAGAGCTTCCTAGATTTAGCAAAAGAATGGCAACACATATAAGGAAGAAGATTTTTTAAAAAATCACAGGGCAGAGGCTAAAAAGAAAGAACTGGGTGGCTTTGAATATGTTTATCCAGCACATAGTCCATCTGCCTCCTGAAATCTATTTACCTGTTAAGTAAGGTCTGTAATGTAAAGTTACTTGAACATACCATCCTACCACTAGTTTATTTCAAATACTTAACTTCTAGGTTCTTAACACCTTTCTTTTGTTAAGAATTTTCTTTGTCAGCCTGCCAAGGACCTCGTTTTCAAACTTATCAGTACCCACCTGCCACATCACCAGTTATCAAATGCCCACTCAAGCACTGAAAAAAAAAAAAAAAATTAAGTTAAATGTAGCACAATGTTCTTAGCCCATATTTAGGTTGAAGTTTGTTACTTTGTCTTTTTAAGTTTGAGGAAATATCTGCATATTCAAGAGCTTGTCTGTTTTAATTATATCTGTTGTTTCAATTAAAGTGCTGTGAGCTCAGAAGTGGAGGAGATATTAAGAACATTTCTCTGACTGAGACCATGTGAAAGCTTGCTTTAGTCTTGTGCTGCCTTTGCCTGCATTCCTCTGTTTGGCTGCAGATAATCTGGGGTAAAAATGCAATTTTCGTCATATGAAATAGAATGCATACAGTCTAATTTACATAGCTGAAACTTAGACATTCAGATCTGAGGTAATCTGTCTATGTTCCATGACAATCAAAGAAGTGATAAAGAATCTTTGGATGATTCATCATCTTATCCTAAGACAAGTGTATAGGGCAGGTAAGTTGAAAAAATGAGTTCCAGGTGAGGTGAAAAAAACGGGACCTGCACATTATTGCAAAAAGCAAGTCATAGCTTAGGATAATTAAGTCTGGAGGTGGAGTTTTGCGTGCTGTATCACATCAAGGGCTGGGGGGCTGTATTACAATTGTCAGACTGGAGATGGTCTAGAAGAAAGCAAAAGAAATGATGCAGAAAGCAAACTAAAGTTGGCTAACGTAAAAAATAGAAGACTAAGATAAGATCACACACAGACTTCAAAGAAATAAAAGAAATCTCAAAGGGAAAAGGAAATAGTTGTTCCTTTGAGTCCACAAAAGATAAGACTTGGTGATGAACCTACACTGAAAACCAGAAAATTCAGGCTTGAACTGTGAAACATTTTCTAATGGTTTAAGTAATGATGTGCAAGAATACATGGCTTACAGAAGTTTTGGAATTTTGAAGAAATGAGGAAAATACCTAATGACATAGCTGCTCTATGCTAGAGGCAGCAGATGGACTAGATGCCTTCTTGAGATCCTTTACAGACAACGTGACTTGAAGAGAAAGTATGATGGTGAGATGCATGAGCCCTACAGTATGATGCAGTCATATGAAAGGTAAATTTTGTACTGTTTTTTTCACAGGGAGATAGGTAAAAATTGCTGGAACTCTGTGAACAGGTCAGTCACTGGTGTTCCAGAATGGTTATATGAGATGGGAGCAAGACAAAGAAGCCCTACTAGGATCCTGGGACAATAAGGGACACTAAAGGTACACCTACCTCAAAGGGCACAGATATTTGCTTTACATTTACTCCAATAGTCGAGAAGTGACCCAGCTCTAATCTGGAAGCTATTTAGCCTAATTGTGTGACTGTACAATACTAAGAAGACATTCTTCCACTTACTTGCACTTGTCTCTTTAGACATACTCTAAATGACTTAGTTAGGAGAATGAAAGTTAAGAAGCAAAATTATTTTCTCTATAAACTTACCAACAGTACAAATAGCAAAAGAGGGCCAGAACAATTTAAACTAAGAAACAACACTGCCTTGATAATAAATGTTGTAAACTGACGGTAAGAATTATTTGATTGAAAGTGCAAGGTATTTACCCATCAAAAGTGTGCAGAATTGCCTTTCATTAAAGTAGTACAGGTGAAACTGTTCTTTCTCCAATACTTCAACTATTTTCAAGATGGAATTTTATCAAGTTTTGAGTGAGATGGTGTAACATAACTGTCTGAAATAATGGGGACTGAGCTTGATATCTTAAAAAGTCCATTTTAGTTCTATGTGTGTGCATTTCAGTTCATTTCAGTTCATTCACACAATCACTTGTGTGCATTTCACTTTTTCCATGTGCAGTTTTAACCCTCTTAAGCCTAAATTTAATTTGTGTTGCCTGCTGTAATGACCTAAAGGGTTTCTCAGTCCATGGCTGTACAGGGACTCTGACTCTATTCATAGGATTCCCTAATACACAAGGACACGGAGACTTTATCCTCTAAATTTCACTACTTCGTTACAGATTACCAACAACACTGCAAAAATCACTACTAGCAAGTATGCCTAGGATTAACAAAGTGCATATATATATATATATATATGTATCTCTCAAGTTATTGCAAAGTATTATCAACAATCAATATTATAGCAATAATCAATTATAACAGCACCCAATAGCAGCAATCAAGTGTATATGTAATATTACAGGTTACTACAAACTTATCACTGGTGAAGCAAATTATTAATAATATAGCAGCAGACACACTTCTGATAGATTGCCTACATGTATGTATTGCACCAAGCACATCAGACAGAATTGAGAAGGGAGCCAAACTGTCCCACATGGGACGACAAGCCAATCCTAGAAGGGGACCCAACCATCCCAGAAGTGGGAGGACAAACCGAACTGGCCCCAGAAGTGGGTCCAGAAGGAGACCAATAGAAAACCAGTCAGTGTCACTTTGAAGATGATCCCCATTATGGAGTTTGGAGTCAGCCAGATGTCCCCGGTGAGGGCCCATGATCTTGTAGAGTGTTCGTGCAGACCTGTTTAGGAAAGGGAAAAGTATGCAGTACAGGAATTTCTCAGAGCTAGAAGCTCTATGTTGGATAAAAATGAAATCATTTTATAGAGGCATGAGAGGCCATAGGTGCCACCACTTCAAGCAGCCAATAGATGCTCTTAAATTCTATTTTTCACCTATTTTTCACCTGTAACAGCCAATAGATGATGATGGTTTCTGTTCTCTCAGACCAATATTTTTTTTTCTAGACTGTTTTACTATTTTTGCAATTAGAACTGCCAACAACAGTTACCAATTCTTACATTCTCAGGATGTTTTCCCCCCTTTTCCAGACTATTTTTCACCTTGATATTGTGCTTATTGATGTTATTTCAGGATGTCTCTAGTTTCTAGGTACCCAGATGTACTTCAAAGATACCAGCAGCACTTCTCAAGGATGCTTCTGGTTCACAGGCCTAGTTCCCGGGCTAACGTTTCCCAGGCTGTCAGGCATTTTCTCTGTCAATATTTCATCAGACACTTATTTCTATTCAGTATTTTTCCCTTCTAACCAGGTTGCCTTTCTAGCTGCTCATATCACCTGCATAACGAAATATCCTGTGGATAATAGTATCTTTGTCAGAAGAAGTAATAAGATTAAGAAATATATAAATATCATCCATATGCTGGATATTTATCAATCTACAGTAAATTCTGTTTCCTTCAAGCTTCTTTATATTGGTAATTCACATGTTCTACCTTGTATATGAGTCAGAAGAAGGCATGGATCCCAAGTACCTTAAGTGTTGGACAATTAAGGGAAATAATTTGTTTGTGTTTTATAAAAAGGAAAAAAAAAGGTGATGAAAAAAAACCAACAAGGCTTTAGAATCACTTACAGTGCAGACAATGTTCTGTACTCTGTACTTTCAACACATGGAAAAACCTCCATACAAGATGCAGAGGACTTTCTTCCCATGGAAGTAATCTAGGTGGACCACTACACACTTCAGTGTTTGCTCTGGATCCTCTCATTAAGCACTTACTATTCAATATCCACTGCACGGAAAGTCTAATGAGTTAAATAATTAATTGCTAGTTTTTACACTCCAAATGTTATTTTTGGTTTCATAGAAACCATATTTACAATTGGCTAAGCCTCCTTTGAAAATGGGACTTGAAATTCTTACAGTTAAAGCTTATTAATAGAATTTATCTACTGTATATAATTAAAAGTTTCCATTAAATATTCTATCATAGTCACACCAGCTAACAGCTGTTATAGATTTCAGAATATACTGTAACACAGAAAATATTATAAAGTGTTAAGCAAATTCAAAATAGCAAATTGAAATGTGCAAATACACAACTTGTTAGTCAAAGATGTCACGCTCGTGAAACTCTGGTTTCCCAAAGCAGAAACCTCTTGGAAATTCATTTAGTAAAATAAACATTACATCCTTTCGGTAGCCTGTACATAATCATAGAATCATAGAATCATTTAGGTTGGAAAAGACCTTTAAGATCAAGTCCAACTGTTAACCTAGCACTGCCAAATCCACCGCTAAACCATGTCCCTAAGCACCACATCTACACATCTTTTAAATCCCTCCAGGGGTGGCGACTCAACCACTTCCCTGGGCAGCCTCTTCCAGTGCTTGACGACCCTTTCAATGAAGATAGTATTTTAAATATTAGTAAAGATCATTTTTAATAACCCCAAATCATCAAAATAATTTTTTCGTTCATTTTGAGGTTTATCATTCAGATATATCACATAGATGGTAATACAAGATTTCTTGTATTACCACTGGCATATAACATTTCTTAAAACAATTTAAATGGGAATGAAGTACTATATGTCAATAAGCACTGATATGAACTTTAGGAAAAAAAGCCTGCCATATTACAGCATGTATACATGTAGAACTCTAACTGAAAAGGAATATAGAAATGGAACAGAAAATAAATTCTCTAAGCAAGACATTTTCACTAGGGAGTATTTAAATACCCCTGCTTCTTAGTGGTAGAGCAATTCGATGTATGTGACAGTTGCAAATAGCTGTCACAGTCTTATTTCTTTCAGTATAACAATCCTTTCAGACTTGTTTGAGAAATCACGGCCTGTTACAGTCAGAAAGACCCAGAGATACTCAGCAGCTTACGAAAAATGTGGTGCAAAATTTTATCTTGAGTACAAACTTTAATGATGTTTCCTCTTAAATTTAGAAAGAAAAAAATAGTGAATGAAGAAAGTACATATATATAAGTGGAACAAAAATTTGGAGGAATACATACTGTGGGGAGAAAAAAAACATTTCCAGTGAAGAAAGGGTTCTTCAAATAAATTTGGAACAAGCTGGGAATTTGGCTGTGTAGGAATACATAAGGAAAAGGAACCACAGGAGGGCATTTGCAATCAGGAAGTAATTTTAGTTTTAATGAAGGGAAGCAGTAGACAAGACAGGTCTTTAAGTTACCACCTGGAGGACTTTAAAGGAAGAGGAAAGCTCAGAAAAGACACACCAGCTTAATTTTTTAATGGATTTTTTTTTTTTTTCTTCCTAGAAAACAGTGAGACTGCATAATAACCCAAGGGGCAATAAAGCATGAGGCACTTACTGTGAAATCCCGGAAATTACTTATGTGGGAGTTGGTATGATTGAAGAAAGGCTGTAATCAGAAAAGGCTACCGACGTCAAGACCTGTAAGGAGGATAGAGGACTAATGATCACGATATCCATCACTAATCTAATTAACCTTTTTACACTAAATCATTCTTATTAGAAGTAGCACTTTAGGCAAATACTTACAGCAAGAAGAGACATTCACTGTGGGAGAAAGGGAAGGTGAGGAAGGCATAGAGGGTTCTTGTACAAGAGCCCTGCAAGAGAAGAAACAGTGAAACTGCGGGAGCAACAACAATGGCTGCAGAAGAAAAGCTCTTAAAATGTTCAGAAAAATGCATAACAAAATTAAAAGAGGTAAGACAAAAGAAAAGGTGGCAGACAGTTTTACTAATTGCAAGTTTTATGTCTACCTCTTTATGTGCATTTCCTTTTCATTTTTTAGCTGTTTCCCAAGAACCCTAGCATGAAGCTTCTTATTTTTGTGTACAGAACATTGGTGCATATTGAGAGCATTCCTTGCTCAATCAGGGTCCTAACCCTTTCTTCTGGAATGAATTTCACTCCATAACATTAACTGCTTTTTGAATGAATTCTTTGTTTTCTATTATACTGTGCATAATTTCTTGATCTTTTCCCTGCCATGCATTTTGGAATGAAAATGACATCACAAATTACGCCCTGAGGAGTAGCTTACTTGACTCATTCATGAATAAATTAATATTTTAGTGTACCTGATTTTATTGTTTTAAAAATTTATTTCAAATGTTTTACATTTCTAAAGGGATTTTGTTTTGCTTTTTACATCCATGACCTCAAGGCAACCTGCAGGCTGTTTCCTACCAATAATTTCATTGAAATTAATAGATATATGAGAGATGAAAAAGCCTTCAGCAACGTTGCCACTTGAATAAGTTCTTAAATCCAGAAATAAAAATATGCATGTGCATACTCTATTATTTTTGAATACACTGATTTCTGTTTGTAGCAATCTCTTTATCACTTTAAACCCCAACCTCACAACATTGTTCAATAAATTGTTCAAGTAGGTATACTCTGTTCAAAATTTGGTAAGGAAGTTTACTTGAGAAACAAATATTTTTGAAACCAACTTTAGTTGGTTGGTATTAATAAATTCTTATGTTCTCATTATTCTGTATTCCAAAGGTACTGTGGGTTTTCCCGAAGAAGCTGAGTAGTATGTCTTATTTCTTTATAGACATATTTCCATTTAGAATATAATCAAGATTATTTTCTGAATTGTTGAACAGATAACAAATTCTTTGAAATTTTCATTCAGGCTGGAACAGCTGGGTTATATCTTTCTGAGTGTATCATCCTTCTCTCACCACAAGGAATAATGAACAAGAAGGTCAAATAAACATGTACTTTTGGCAGAGGACAAATAAAAAGTAAACAGTTAATGTTGTTTCTAAATACAAAATCTAATGAAAAATATTCTAATGGGAAAAATGACTCACAATTATAAATACAGCAACCTGCTCTCCAGAACTAGTTTTTGGTCCTCCTTTCTGCTCTTTGCTTCCTGATCCGGGTTGTAAACTTCTATTACTGTTACCCAAATGCCACTAAGTAACTCTGAGATTATATTATTTGAAAAAGAAAGTTCTGGTTTTATCTACTTTAATTCTAAAAATAGGATGTCACACATATACTTTGACACTACAGCTCTTAAAAAATGTCAACTTGCTTTAAAGAACTTGAACTGATTGATAAAGTTCGCATTGGAACCTGATGGTCACTTACCTTTTTTAAGATACTAGTGGATGATCAGAAAATAGTTCTTAGTTTTAGTATCTAAAGGAAATACACTGGCAAAGCAACTTACGTTTTTATTCAAGGGATTACAGGGTTGTAAAATTGGAAGAAATCAATTTTTTTGACAACTATTTTTGTTCAGAAAAGTCTATCAACCAACTAAAAGAACTAGAATATATTTGGACCACCCTATAAAAAATCATTTCATGAGATGAAAACAGGACAGTAGATTGATAAAGATGTGACTATGCTGAAACATGGCTATATGACCTATTATCTGGTGACCTGATGGCATTATGATTTTAGAATTTGTAGTAGTTCAGAAGTGAGATGATGGTTCTGAAGAGATGCAGTATAATTTCCAGTGATAATATTTCCATAAACATTATCATCTCACTGATAATTTAAGTTCTATAAGTGACCAATAATCAGCTAGAAATTAAATTATATTATATAGCCCTAAATATATCATTTATTTCCTTCAATAGTTTCTTCTGCCAAGCAAGTCTAAATGAAAATCTAAAGCACTCTATAAAGTTCAAAATACTTTAAGAAAGCTTTGGAAAGTGTTTTCTCTCCTTCCATTTGTCTTGTAGGGTAAGTGAAACAGCAGAATAGCTATCTGTGGAATGCATCCAAAAGAAAAACATTATCCGTAAAAGACAACTGAATTTCAATAGCACTGGAGACTTTCTGAGAAGTTGTACTGCTCCCGCTGGACCATCAATATCAACATCAGTCTCACATGACCCATTTTTACACAGCATTTACATCAAGGATTCTTATCAAGGGTTACTCATGTAGGCTTCTGTGGTTTTGCTTCTGTGGGGAGACTCCTTGTGATATTCCTTACAAACCATGTTAATTTACACTTTCTGTTACGGTTAATTCTGAGAGATGCTATAATCTACTTTTTGTGGAATACTTTGTATGCCTACTTTTCTCTACTATCTTGCCACCTTAACTGGCTACCAAAACTATTAATCTGCACTGAAAAGAGAACAGCTTTCATTTAAAAGTTACTTCTTCTGTAGGTACACATATAATGAAGGAAAGAGGGACACTGAACTTGGACTTTGACGGCTGTGATATGTCAAAAGTTGTAAGAGAGAAGCTAACAAAATTTAGGTCATGTCTAATGTGCAAAAAGGATGAACTCAAACCAGAGTTTATAGCCTGCCATCTATTCAGTTCAGATTATAATCTATGTATTATTTAGTCTAGTTGTTGAGAACAGTGAACCAGCAAGTTCATTGGGATTTATAGATGACTGATGCATCTAAAGAACAAATAGCTTTAATTTTGATGAATTTTTAGGAATTAAGGCATGAAAGCATGATTATTTTCATTAAATGGCCTTTTTGCCTGAGAATCTGCCATTCCGAAGGTGGGCACACTGCTTTTTTTAGGACTCAGTCTCCTGTGAATGGCAGTTTTCCCAAGCTTTCCTCACCTCCTCTGCCTAGGTATTCATGCTTGTGGAGATAAAATACTCTTTTTTCCTAGTATCTGACAGGTGTAAGCTACTGCCTCCAAAAAGTAGAATCCTTTCTTGGGAAAGAAAGGTAACAAATGTGAGAAAATTTTACAATTTTCTTTCCTTAATGTACATTTCTCTGTAGAAATGGAAGTATTCAAGAGACTTGATCTTCTCCCCTTTTGAGCTCTCGAGGGCCTCAAGAGCCACATGAAGTAAAGACCCCTCCAAAAAGACATATTAAAAGAATATCTGATTTTCACTGAAATTATTTTACATGGGGAGTGCTCTGTGAACTTTGGTCTGCAACTTGTCGCAAACCTGCATCCCCAACAAGAAAACCACTTAATGAATTTTTATTTTTTTTCTGGTGTGAAGCGAGGTTTCTCAGCTATTCCCATTCACTAACTAAGGCTGTATTTTCTGCAAATGCCTTGTGAGATGCTATGACAGGCAAAAGGACTTCAGGCCATTCCACCATCCTCATCTTTCTCCTGTGTTTTTATCAATGAAAGGTGCATCTTAATAGCAGAAGTTACTAATGCTTATGCATTATGCAGTATGGGAAAGATTAGAGATACAGCAAAGGTTGGATAGCACCACTGAAATAGTTAATTAGGTAAAAAAACCTTCAGTGTACTTTTAACTGCAGTCAACCCTGTAAAGATTCTTCTGTTTAAATGAGACTTTCAGGTCTAACTAACGTTGCAGCAAAACTGACATTGAAGCAAATTCAGTAAAATAATCTTTCCAGGATGAAATGGACTGTTGAAGCTTTGGGTACCTCTGAAATGTACTCTATTAGGGAATAAAAAGTCAGCTATGGTGATGTGAGCAGCCATAAAGGTGGCCTGGTTAGAAGGGGAAAATTACTGAACAGAAGAAATTGTCTGCTGAAAAACAGTGACAGAGAAAGGCCTGCCAGCCTGGAACTGTGACCCTGGGAACTAGACCTGTGAACCAGAAACATCCTTGAAAAGTGCAGCTGACCTCTTTGAAGTATAGCCAGGGTACCCAGAAAACGGAGATATCCTGAGATATCACTGATAAGCGCAAGAATAAGGGACAGTAATGGCAACTTCTCATCAGAGAAGCTGGAAAACAGTCCAGAAAAATAAAATTGCTCAGGAAGAACAGAGAACATCATCATTTATTGTGTGTTACAGGTAAAAATAAAAATTAACAACATCTATTGGCCGCTCAAAGTAGGATGTCCTACATCCTCTTATGACTCAGTTATAAAAAGGCCTTGATTTTTTTCCAAAATGGAGCTTCTCTCTCTGAGAACTTCCTGGCTGGGATGCCTGGCTGACTCTAGACCCTGTGTCATGGATTATTTTTGAAGTGAGACTGTCTGTTATCTTATTGGTTTGGTCCGTCCTCACTTCTTTTGGGTATGTTGGGTCCCCCTTCTCTGGAATCAGTTTGTCCCTCCTTTTTGGGATGCTTTGGCTCCTTCTGAAATTTAATGCACTTCATTTTTATATAATCTATAGTTATATAAGGAATCTGTATTAAGTATATCTGCTGTTATATTGTTGCTAAGTTTGCCTCACTAATGACAAATTGTAGTAAGCTTTAATAGCATATAACTACTTGGTTGGTGCTGTTATTGGTTGTACTACAATAGCAATTGATGCTAGTATTGATTGATACCATACTATTGATTAATACCATACTACTGATTGATAGTAATTTGTAATAGCTTGATAGGTAGTCATCCATAGTTATTTTACTAATCATAGGTATACTTGCTAGTGGTGATTTTTGTGACATAGGTGATAATCTGTAATAAAGTAGTGAAATTTAGAGGATAAAGGCTCTGTGTCCTTTTGTATTATGGCATCCTGTGAACTCATGGTCGCAATCTCTATACACCCATGGGCTGGGTAACCCTTTAGGTCCTGACATATAGTCAGCTCTCTTACAAACTCTTTAACAGAGTTATCAAATATTACATAAATGCACAACTACCCATACCCTTTATGTTGTATTGGATTAATTTGCTTTCTCTTTATTTTTCCCTGAGGTGCAAAGCACGACAAACTTTGCTGAAGGATGCCTTGCTTTGTAATGCTGTAACAACATAAAACCGTTAAAACATACAAGTTAATTTTTGTCTGCATAATTTGTGGTTTATAAATTGGCACCTTTCAGGAAATAAAGTATGAGAGACAGAGATTTCTCTTCTAGATGGGAATAGTCTATATCTCTTCCCTGGGGAATCTTTCAGCCTAATACTTTTTGAATAAGCTTTATATGGTCTGGCGATACAAATTTTATATTCTACCCTGTTGTAGGCCATACTTGTGCAGTTGTTCTGTGGTGGTGTACGCTGTGTGGATTTTAAAAGTTGTACAGAGTTCCTGTTACAGGAAAAACAATACTGAAATGTAAAGAGCAGAGATCTTATTTGTAAATAAATATTGTCTTTCTTTAAGCAAAAAGAGTCACTTAAAACAAGGTGCTTGAGCTATAGTCTCATTTCTTGAACAATGCTGTATCCAGCACTGAATGGTGTACATGCTTTGTACTCAAAGACTTCTTTGCTGAAGTTGTTTTTGTATTGAATGCCAGAAATACAGCATTACCTTTCTTCTGCTTATTTTCCTCTGGCTGTAGAAATGACATCATCACTGGAGTTGGAAGGAAGAGCCAGCGAGGATATTCAGATGTTACTTAGGAGGAATACAAGAGGAAAACAATAATCCCTCAAGGCTCAAAGGACTTCAGAGGGACATGTGACTGCTAAAATTTTAGCAAGTGAACCACAAGTTCCTGTGAAGCTGAAAGGGAAATATGAAGGGAATACCACGGAATATCTATGGAAGAGAGAAAAGAAAATTAGAGGAGAAACAAGAAAGATAGGATGGTAAAATGAAAAGGAAGGAATGCCAAGGGAGACAAGAAAATAGTCTAATCTAGAAAAAGCTGTATTTGCAATTAAGTTACACTTTCTTTTGGCAGTAACAAGCTCAGAAAGGCTATTCAAAATTATCTTTAAATTTTGTGTAGTGATTCAAGACTAACAATAAAACCCGTCCTTTTAAAGGCCTTTAAGTATGACTAAATGCTCTACATTTTAGACCATGGTATGTCTTATTTAGTAATGTTTCATCTCCCTGTTCTATTCTGAAAGGAAAAGCATGTGGCAGCTACAGTTTATGGTTAAGTTATTTTTTCATTAAGGCAATGTAAACTGTATCTTAATGAAGTGGAAAGTGATTGCCATTCTGCAAAAAAAAGATACAGGGTATTTGAAAGGTAATTAAAGTCTTACTGATGTCAGCTCTTTGGTGCAGCATCTGCGAGTGTAGGAGGCCTGAAAAAGAGATAATACAATCCTACACTGCATTTTTTTTGCCCAAGTCCTCTTGGAATTGCCCAACTTCTCTACTTTTCTCTTGGACTGTTGAAGTTCTGCTATTTTTCTCTCCATGCATTTTACAGCCTATATCAATGTTATTGATAAGGCCCACCCTCCACTTACTTCAGTGAAAATCTGAGAGGGTGTAATTTTGACTTTCATATGGAAATATCTAGGCATTGTAGATTTATTTCATGCTGAGGTCCTTCAGTGACAAGAAAATGCCCTAATAAGACAATGGTGCTCTGGAATGCTTTCTTGATAGTCACACCAATAAAGATGATTTCACGCAGACCGCAAATAACAGTGTCAGTGCCTCTGTGAGAATGATCGCTTCTCAGCTTCTAAAATCTCTGCACCTAAATAGAAATTCATAAACCGTAACATGTAATTAAGCAATAAATGGAAAACTTTCTCACTGTTACTGCAACAGGTGATAATATACAGTAGAGGCTGCTGAAAAATGAGTGGACACCTCTGTTCCATATATATCAAATTGTTAGCTCACAGAAAGACAAACCTTGGCTTTCTTTAGCTATGTTTTACATGGAAATAAGTCACTAAAGTATGACCGTGGAGCATGTACGCTTGGACTAATCACTTGTGATATTGACAGACATTGGTAGCTGAGGGTTTGGAAAGAAAAGTAATTATTACTCGCTACTCCAATTCCTTTACTCTTG
Source organism: Haliaeetus leucocephalus (assembly GCF_000737465.1). Classification (NCBI taxonomy): domain Eukaryota; kingdom Metazoa; phylum Chordata; class Aves; order Accipitriformes; family Accipitridae; genus Haliaeetus; species Haliaeetus leucocephalus. Next base: position 5,210,469 of record NW_010973062.1, read on the forward strand.
AAGATCACCATTTTTTAAGTTGACTATGCTTCATGTATAACAACAGAGTAAGTGAAAGAAATTGACAGCCTCTAAATCATTCACTTTAATCCCTTATTTTCATTCACCTCTAACATTAATAAATAAATTTTTACTTTCTAGAAAGTCTGATAATAAAGTGCGTACAACATAGTCTACATATTAATCTGTACTCCACCTGGAATGCTTTTTAAAGTTAATGTTAATCCTTCCAATAATAAATTGTTTCTCATTACCATTCCCTTCTTGCTTCTTAAATCTATGGTCTATACAAGCCAGCTGTTTCACACCAGAATGAGCTTCTTATAGTTATTTCTAGCTATCAGAAAACAAAGACTATCTACGCAACCAAATAATAACCTTATTTCAGAAACATGGTGATTTGGGTATTTTAATTGGTATTTTTTTTTATTTATTTATTTATTTATTTTCCTGGTCTTGACGCATTTTCACAGGAGCAGAGAAAAACTACATGTTCCTCCTCTCCCCCTATTTTTGAGGCATCAAGATTTAGTAACTGCAATGGCATTCCTCTTCGGAAAGACTATTGTATTTGGCTTTGGTCTCGCTCAGTAGCTTGGCAGCTCAGCTATGTAAGGAGAGCGAGATAGATCCTACCTTTGGGTCAATGCTCCCTCTCAGAAGTGTTCCAGTTACTTTTTAGGCAGTGCTGGCTCACCCTAAGCCTATTGAGTAGAACGGCCTTAATGGTATTGTAGACCTTGCTTCCATGAAGTCTCACAAGAGAAACATCAAGGTTCCCTGTCCAGCTGAAGGCAATGGTGCATTATAATGCATTTTGCAAGGCAAAGCAAGCACACATGGAGAACAGTCACATTTTCAACTAAAATCTGTGAAAAACAAGTATGTTACATTTATAGCATAATCATCCCTGTCACTGTGTTTTTAAGACACAAAGCAGTCTAACACAGATTTTTAAAAAAAGGAAAAAAAAAAAAAGAAGACTTAATTATCACTCCTAGTCATTGCATTGCACCAGATGTTGGCTTAATTGAACAAATACTGTCTGTTATGATTACAGCAAAGCATATTGTAACTATGCTTATAACAGACACTGGGACAGATCACCAGCCAGCATAGATCAATAGAATCCCATTGACACCAGTATATGTAGGCTGATTTTCACAAGCAGAGGTTTTAACCTATAATTTTCTGATTATAAGAAAGGAGGGGTATATGAAAGGCATTTTCAACGTTACTTAAAAAAAATAACACCTTTTTTTTTTTTTTTGGTCGAGGCTGGAAAAGCACACATAGTCATTTCAGCCATCTGAGTACAGATTGTATCCAAATACCTTATTTATTGAATTAACATATGCTGTCATATTACCACATCTGACAATACAACTTCCAATTTTGCCCTCAGAAATTAAAGCAAAGGTTCTATACTCTCCAACATAAAGCTAAGGTAATCCAAATTATTGATTAAATAGTTTTATCAAATTGAGTAGCAATAATATCTGTGTGACTGCTACATATGCACAACATTACCCAACCATAGTGAAAGGTTTTATATGTAGTGTTCCTCTGCAGTTTATCAATCTGTCTTTGTTATTAAGTCTGCCACAGACTAAAGAGTTCATCTGAAGTAAATTACATTTTTAGCATTTTTTTAATATTTTGCAACAAATGGAGTATCTATTATAAAACTCAGTGGACTATCACAAATTTAAAATTGGGATTTTAGATTTCCAACCATTATGAGATAAAACAACATCAAAAAATATAGTCAATATCAGGATGATGAGGAAAAAGTGCAGAAATCTTCACTATTAAGACCTCTTCATATATATGGAGTGCCAAAAAATGCATCTAATCTGAAGGCTTTTTCAGAGTAAAATTTCACTACAGTATGTACAGATACAGGATCAGTACATATCTAATAAATGCCATTATTAGAAAACACTGAAATAATCACCTTCATTGCTTCACTGCCCAATTTATGAAAAGAAGAATTCTTTGTATGCAAACAGGATAAAACTAAAATGTAGTGTTGACCTCCACTCTTTAATAAGGAGATTCAATACTGAATATATGCTGGTTTGAAGGGCCCCTTGAGCTTTGATTATTTTATTGTGAACTCTATGCTCAGAACCACTCAGCCAAGTCAAAAGATTAGCCAGGGGCCTCCCATTCCTACCAAGGTCTGGTACAAACTGTAGTTAACAGATTAAGTTGAAGGGCCCTTCTGTTGGGTGCCTTCATTGTTTCATTCCTTGGAGTACTGATTACGTACGTTGTAAACAGTCTGCCTTGTTTTGAAATTTTGTATGTAGGGTAATGAACATTGTAAACATATGTAAAACTTCACACTAAGTTATTTTAGAGCTGCAGTTCGGTGCTTATTAAAATTCTATCTTTCTGGCCTTTATCAGGCAATGCCATTCAGCTATAGTGATTTCACCAGGGGTGAAATATGCCTTATTCAGAAATGGAAATCCTAAATTCCAGGAACACAATGATACAAAAGGGTCAGGCTCTCCCTCTGAACTATGCATGTCACTTATTTCCCAGAAACTGAAGTAGGCATAAAAAAATCCAGTTGAACAAAGAAACTGCAGCTAAAATTTAAATTATCTCTAACTGAGGTGACAAAAATGGTTAGAGGAGCAAGCATGCTGCTCCCAAAATGAATTATAATTATAATTCTTTATAATTAGCACCATCTTTGAATTTTAAAATATATTTATCCTTTAAAAATATTCAGATCTCTCATTCTCCACAGACCCCCACCCTTCCGCTTTCTCTTTCTGTATAAAGCTAAAGGAAAATTAAATGTTGGCAGTTAAAGCAGTTACATAAGTATGGCAACCATCCAAAATTCATACAGGCAGATCTGGAGTCATCTTTACATGTGCAAAAATAGTTGAAAAAGATTTTAGCACTCTAGACATTTTATCTGGGTAAGATCTTACTCAGTGGAAGGTGATTGACAGCAGCTCTTATGTTTGAAGATTTTAACGGCGAATGTGCAATGTCTAATAAGCGGTGCTCCTCACACAGTTCAACCATTTATTTGTTCGGAAAACCACATGCAGAGCACTCTGGGTCAGATGCTGGGGAAACGTTTCGTTGTCTTATGTAGATGAGGCTGTCCTTTTGTACAGACCCACTACATTTACCAAAGTAATTGGTAATTGTTACATAGAATATCACGTCTGCCACAGAAACGTGGTCACTGCAGATTTAATGAGCTGAACCTGCGTCAAAAAGAAGCGGTTTTATTTACCGCTATGAATTTTCTTAAGTATCCAGCAGAGTGTATTTTTTGCTCCAAGAGGATAGTTTACATGAATCAGTCAAATATAATCCACTGCAGGCTCAGGTATATTTGAGCTCATTATTAATACTTCCTCACAACTTGCTGAAATCTGCACTGGGAATTTAGATCCCAAGAATAGTTTTAAAAAGGTGATGAATCAGACTACAGGTATTTTAAAAGGACAATCACTATAATATATGTCACTTTGGAATAATAAATTGCTGTCAAAAGTTTTCAGACTAGATGCTGCCCTCACTTACAGTAGTGTCAGTTAAGAATAAGTCTTCTGAAGCCAATGCAATTATTCTGGATTTAAATCCATATATCTGAAACCACACAGCAGTTCAGTCCTCTCCATAAATTAAACAGGGTTTGCTCATACACCCTCTGTTCAGAGAAACACATAGTCGGGTAAATACATAGAAGTCTGTACTTGGGGAAAAAAATTATAGACCATTATAACACTAGACAATTGTAACACAAATAACCTGATTCTAACAGAAATTCATTCCCTCTGACACTCCTCAATGCACGCACACAAACACAGGCACATGTACACACATAAACACGCACGTACTCCTGTAAAAAAATCGAAGGACATAGGATTTGTTCAAGGAGCACCACTGAGGCTGGATAGTGAAATAGCCATTTTCTAAACCAGAAGTAGACAAAGAAACAGTGGTGAGATTTGTGTCCATGACTTACAGTGATGCTCACAACCCCGTGTTTGCAGCCAAGGCCTTAGGGCCCCCTGTAAGACCAAGGTACTTCCTCTAAGCAGAATAGAAAATCCAGCAGTTGAGTGAATTTTCTTAACATTTTACATTTATTGTAAGCCTAGTATAAAATCCTCTCATAGGAAAAATGGAAGAAAAGCTTATATAAAACATGAATCGTAAAAAAACTTCAAACAATGAAAGCACTGAGGAAGTTCTTTCATTTATCTTTATTTTTTTTAAGGTGTTATTCAAAGATGTCCTCTAATTCATCACTTTACGATTTTTGATTAACTCTCTAAGCACACAGCAAGCTACTTCAAAAGCAAGGGAGCTTTTTTGTGTCTGGACCAAAATTTATCTCCAGTATAACACTAATGAGTCAAGATTCATTTTATACCTTGTTTGCCTTTCTATTTTTGCATATGAATATAATTTTGTTTACTGTCCACTCTTCCTTTTTTTTTTTTAAAGTGCCATTTGTGTAATGTATTACGTGTAATAAATCACTCATGGCAGACACGGTAATAATATTGACCACACATAACTATTTATCATTGCGTTTACCATTGTGCTTGCTCTCTTCCCACCTTGCTTACACTTCCCGCTGTGCCTGCAACATCCAAGGAGAGCAGAAGAGATATGCATCACTGTCCCCACAGGGATTTCCACAGTAGAACTGGCACAGGTACAGTGTGACAAATACTAGTGACAAAATACTCGCTTGTCTTGAGAAACAAGACCTGGCGTAACTTTTACGGACTTCGGAAGTCTTTGGTTTAGGCCTGAAGTAAGGGTGAAAGCACAGATTCATCAAAACAAATGCTTTAAAATGTAGTTTTGCACTAAAATGTGAACTTTCCTGGCCTCAGCAAGAGGAAAAATGATCAGGCACACCATTATTTTAATAATCGATATGCACATGCTATTTTGTGTCTTTTGAATTTTTAAGGAGTCCCTTAATTTCATTTTCTGCCAGATTGGGTAGTATTTACTGTTAATACAGCTCAGTGCGTGTTGGTCAGCTGTTCCATGTATTCACACAACAGCATTTCTGTGGGTCTTCTCATCATTCCAGGGACAAAAACCTTTTAGTTAACCAGTGAAATGCCAGCCTATGGCTCAAGATTGCTTTTTATGTTGCCAGAAGTTTTTATTAGTACAAATGACACAGAAAAAAATATTTACTTTCTTAATCTTTGCAGGGAATTAATCACTGTCTTCGTTGATAGGGTAAAGGATAATGAACTCGTTAAGTGATAAAAATACAGGTGTGGAAATGTCTTAATTTGTAGGATAGAAGACACATACATGTTCTGTCTAACCCCTCAAACCTGCTTGTTTCTTATATTGACAAGCTAGTTTCTGGGTCTTCTGAAATTATTCTCCATCCCACTAAAAACTGAAATCCAGTAATCAAATAAACAGCTTCAAACTTGTATGTTGATGGCAAATAGAACTTATTTTCTTCTGGGAGTCCATTTTTGTTTTGCTAAGCTGATTTCACAGAAATAACAGAAAACCCTGTAAGTTACTTGGAGAACTGACAATTAATATGCTTACTTGTCTGCATGAGGGGAAAAAAGTGTTAATCTCTCAAAGTGCTACTTTAGAAAATGAATTACTTATTTCATAATGTTTTATGTGTCAAAAATATTTTCAAAATATTATTCTCATTGTAGAAAGATCATTCTTTTGGAATTTTTCTGTACGTGTTAATGTTATATGGAGTAACGACATACACTATACCAAGTTGTAAAAGTTAAACTGGTGACTCACAGTAAACGTGACAGCCTTCAAACTTTACTTAAAAGTACAAGTGCTCTTAACTTTTGTCTACGTTGCAAAAACTGTCCATCCTTTGAATTTCTTTCATACCCCTTTTCCACAGTGACAACCTCACAGATTACAACTGATCCGTAGATCCGTACACTTCGGTGGCTTGCAAATTCTTGTCTCGGTTACACCAGCATCTATTTCATATGCAAGTCCTAGATCTGTGACTTCATCATATCCATGTCCTGCCACCAGATACAGAAGCGCTTTGTTCTGCCTCTTTTCATGCTGGAGGAGTTTTTCCTAGCGGTTGCTCCTTGTTCTGAAACATGAAAATGTGTGAAGCATAAAACTCCAGCTGTGAATACTTACCTCCCTGCAGTGTTAAAAAGTTCAATATACAAAACACCTGGTTTCAAGCAAAATGCGCACTAAGATATATGGCAATGAGACAGATTTAATATACCCCATAGGGCCCTCAAGCAGTTTTTAAATTAAAGACACAACATAGTTTGGTTGTTTGGGGGGGGGGTTGTTTGTTGGTTTTTTTTTTTCTAATGAGCCTTTACTATTTCAAAAATAATGAATCAATAGCTCTTCCAACTGAAGAGAAAGTCATGAAAAAAAGGCAATCTGTGGTGAGCAGAAAGAATGAGGATTCATTGTTATGCAAATAAAATCTGAAATATAAAGTTTACATTATGAACAGAAAAAAAGTCTTTGTTCCATGCAGAAGAAATACAGTGGCTCTCCAGAAAAGAAATTGGCAATCTCGACATGGAGATACCTGCTATGGGGCAAGTCTACAATTCACTTAAGGTTTACTTGCTAACAATTCAGCATGTTCAAGATTTATTTTTGTAACAGTTCAGATAACCAGATGTCAATACATTGGCATGTAGACTCCTATTAGAAGGTAACAATAAGTTCCTCCTACATTATGTTCTGCAGGCATTATTTCACCTTTATCTTTGACTGTACTTCCATACAGAGCTGTTCTAATGCCCAGGAGTATAGATGTGCCTTGAAATAATTCACAAGAAGTTCACAAGAAAAAATAATAAGGAAATTTAAAAAAATCATAAATTATCAAACTTTGTTATTATGACTTCATACAACAGATACAGACGTCATCATTGTTTCTGGTTTTGCTCAGGCCCACATACTCACTTCTAGCATTATGTCTTGCCTATTTAGTAAGTCTTTCCTCTGGACAATGCCAGTTTTTTTTTTCAGAGGGTAACATGTATAACGATGGGAACACAACCTTCCCCAACATACGGGCACGTGATCAAAAATGCATTTGTATTTTTAAATCATCTACATAATTTAAGTTTTAAAAGAACAAAGTTCTGGCATATATAAGGCATACCTATAAAGTTAAAAATGGAGATTTTCAATACTTTTTTCAGAAGAACCTTTGGGGCTCAAGTGTTTGATGCACTGAGGACTCAATATACCCATGGAGCTAATTGCTAAGGTAGGACCAAGAAATTTTTCATATGATAGATGATAAATTTTGGAGCCTGTGGATGAACTTGACAGCTGGTGTGGGAGACCAGCTGAGCTTCACCCAATACCTGGAATCCACTTCTATGTTGTCCACAGCTAAGCCAAGGCCAGAAACAGATCTCTTGGAAGGCAGAGAGAGCTCTTCCTCTGGGGGGGGAGGGCAATCACAGCTCAGCTGGATTTTTTTCTGACTCATCACTATGAATTTAACATTCAAATAACTCTTAAAATAGAAGAGTTACCGTCAGGTGCCATTACTGAGCTGTAATGTAATGGCAGATGGGTATGAATATTATTAAGGAATGCAGACATGATGCGTAAACTGAGTACAAGAACGTCAAGCAGAAACCAGTAACAGACTCAAGAGTAGAATTCATGGAGACATTTCATGAATATGCTAAAGAATTTTACTAAATATGTTTGTTTAGCCATATCTTCCATTTTCAGTGTCAACCACTGAAAAAATAGCAGGTTTCTGTCACATATAGTTGGTGGGTTTTGTACTTTGTTTCTGCTGACATTCAAGATTTGCTTTTAAATATTCTCATCTTAGTGGTCATCACCAAGTAAAATAAATTAATTAATTTAAAAGCTCCTTAATGAAGCCATTACCTTTATGTATCTCTAGAGATGGATGAAGAAAGAATTACTGGAATAGATAAGGAACAGCTGTATTGAAGCTACCGTTACTAAAGAACAATTTTATAATCTACAGTTAGCCTATGCATTAAAAAATAAATCAAATTAATACTTTGTGTTTCTGAGGAGTTCAGTAGCTCTGTGTATATTCTTAGTCCATATCAAATTCAAATTATCCTTAACTTGTCTTAAAATACAGACTATATAACTTCATATTTACCATGTGCTAAGGGAATAGACACAGGACAGTTGCACTGTTCATATTATATGCCATGATACACACATATAGCTGCCTCAGCACTGCTTTCTTTCATTGTGGTTGCATAAAACATTGTTTATCTTTACGCTTAGACAATAAAATTAAATTTATTTTCCACAAAATATTATTTAAATCAACCTGATTATTATTAATGAGAACCATCTGTTTTTGCTGATCATGCTAATATCAAAAAGTTCCAGTCAACATTTATTTAATAACTACAGTTCCAGTCTTCTTGGAAGGTAATAAAACAGGATCCTAAAGCCTTTTTTCCCGTTTTGTTGATACAAAGTGTGTGTTTTAAAGGCAATATGAAGTGTGCAGTTTAAAAAAAAAGAAAAAAAGATGCTTAGTAATAATGCTGTTTTAAAGTTTTTACTTTTCTCCTTTCTAATCCACAAAGTAACTGGCTTCTTACCTGTTTATAAGTAATTAAACACATTACTTCATAATGTTATTTATTGATCTACCCCAAGCAAGAATCATCAGGACTTGTGTGTTTATGTGTGTGCTTATGGAAATTCCATATTTTTTTGACTGCAAGTTCCCAAGTGCTGCTAAGATTTTAATTGAATAAAACAGCTTCCTGGGTTATCCTTTTGTCTTTACTGCTCCAAAAGGAGGAAACCCCCCAAGGACAGAAACTGCGTTCATTCTAAGCTGTGGGCTACAGCTTGACTTAGTGCTCTGTTGAACATTTCACCAGAATTCCAGGCCTTCTTTGTGCAGTTCATATGACTAAAGACTGATTAAAAAGAAAGAGGAAAATTAAACCAGTTTTCTCATTTACAGAGAGTTTAAATACCAGAAAGGAAGAGAAAGTATTTCATGTACAAGGAGAAATGAAGTGCAGGTTACTATCAAGAAATACCAGAACTAACAGCAATATTCTCCCAAGGGTAACAGGAACACCACTATTTGTAACTTCTCATTAAAACTGGAAAAAGTAAAGCAAAGAATGATCTTGCATAAGTGGACAGTGTACTCTAGTAGATCTCTTAAATAACTAGAATGAGAAGTGTTTCTTTGATTAAGAGTTTACATCATGGTCTAGATAAATGGAATTTTCCATTTCTACATCATATTGAAATATTGATCATCCTTTTTTGTTTGAATGGTGTTTGCAGGCTGATTCTGATTTCAATGAACGTATTCAAATTTTGTAAATTGTAAATCAAGTCATTGACAAAAAATAATTCTCATCTATGAGATACCTTTGAATGATTCGGCATGCTTATACATTTCTCATACTTACAATTAATTGTTTAAATAAGTATCACTGATCCTTTAAATGATGATAATGATTTTAAGCAGAAAAAGTATGATCAATGCCCAATAAATAACAAATCAGAAATACTGTGTTCCACATGCATGACAATTCACTCAACTAACAGGATACTTTTAGGATTCGAGGCTGTTTCAATATATTCAGTGACTACCCAAATATTCACAAACAGTATGCTATGCAGAATAAACCCTATATACTCTTTCATTTATAAAATTCCTCACAAAGCTTTTTCTTTTTAATAATTGGAAGAACTATTCTTGAGAATTTGTTTTCACAAAGGTTAAAAGACAAAATTGTTACAAATCATAAAAGTCCGGTGAGATTTCAAGGTTTCACTGAATGGGAATGACATGTTAAAATGGCAGATTTTAGTAGGTGTTTAAATAAGAAGTAATGTCAGAACTGTTAGTAATAAGAACAATATCATTTACCTGTAGAAATAATGTAATTTTGTTTGTTGTTTTTTAATAAAGGTAGGCTCAGAGCATGCTTTCAGTCAGTTCAAATCCTTCTTCAGAACCAACTTTTAATCACAATTTATTTGCAAAAGCAAGCTGCTTTTCAATAGTAAGAAAAGGAAAACATCAGGTAAACACCTGCAAGAAGAGGTATCTCTGCAGATGTTCCAGCAGGTGTTTCTTTCAGACTGCAGCTGCCTTGTAACTCAAATTTCTAGGAGACATCCTAGAAACACAGCCCATGAAAACATTTCCCATTTAAAAGTCAGTCCTGCATTCAGAAGTACCAGAGGAAAAAAAGTAGGTATTTTTATGGAGGATTAATCTTCGCTCTGTTAGTATTAACAAGCTTGAACTATTACAACAGATGATATAAATGAGGTTAGATTGGATAGGATAAATTCATTTATGTACCACAGCCACTATGCCTTGACTTCAAATAAACAGTTTTTTAGTTGTGTTTTGGGAAATAAGTTGGCTACGGGAGAGAGGTACTCCAATGCAGAATTTTCCCCATTTTAAACACTTCAGGTGGTAATTTCATGATTTATATTTTACAAAGAGATATTGTCACGTCCCAGTTTCTCAGGACGATGACTCAGGTTTGCTGTTTCCCAGGTCAGGACTAAGGTGAAACAATACCAGGGATCTTTAACTCACAAAACTCAATTTTTATTTGCTCACAACAAGAATCGGCACGCTCACCACAAAAATCGGTATGCTCACAACAAAAATTGGCATGGAAACTACGTCAGTAAACTGCGTAACATCTGCTAACCCTACGCCGCCAAACATGTACTACAGGCCTTGCTTGTCTGGGCATCAGTTGAGGGAAGACAATGAGAAGATCCCTCCCGTTGGGTCGGGGGGTTCAGAGCGGACCCCTCGCTTTCTAGACCCCTTCTCAGAGAGGAGCCCGGGGTGGCCAGATCCGCTCCGAGTCCCAGACTTGGTCAACGGTTTGTGTCTGAAGGGATGAGGTGCGGGGATGATGGAAAAGGAAAGAAGAAAGAGAGAAGAGAAGGATTTCACCGGTCCTGGGCCCAGCGTTGGTCCAGTCAGCCGAGGGGTCCAGTCCCGGTGGGTTTGCGCCCGTGGGGCTTCAGTTCGTGTCCTTCTATCATCCTGCCCCTCCTTCAGGCAGGCACCCGAGCTTATTAGGCTAATTAGGCATCACGAGCAGTTTGTGAGCCTTTGGGACTTGGGGGTTGTTTGGGGGGTGACTTCCCCTTCCCTGCGCGGTGAGTTGCCCTGCTCAGCACCTCAGAGCAGGGAGCTGGGCACCCTCCGGCACGGTCCCCCCCGGTGCCAATGGGTGCTGGTCGGCAGTTTTCACCTGGGGTTCCTTGCCAGGCAGAGTTCCTTGTTATGCAGAGTTCAGCAGAACTTACCCCACCACAGTGTTTGAGACATTAACTCCTTCACTCTCTCACACCTATCTTAAAAAAACAACCAACCAACCAACCAACCAGTTCTTATTCTTTGGTAGTGACACTGTTACCTTATTCGGTGAAAAGATATTTCTCTTTTAACCTATGTTATTTTGCTCCAGGAGAAATTCTCATGCATCTTATGTTGATACTACACAAATGCATAAATGTACAAAAGGTGAAACAGGTTATAATTTCTGTGCTCTGGCAAGGAATCCTACCTTCTCATATTCCAGCAGTAGAACCTGCAGAAGATGATGCTTTTATTTCTGTCAGATGAAATATTAGCTTCACACTGCAGAGACAGAATTCTGCATCTCTAAAAAGTTTCCTCAGCATTGGGAAGGCATGATATTTTGTGTTTCTTCTGGGAAAATGTGTTAACACCATTCCTTGATCTTGGCTATCTAGAACAGTCACGGTTTAGCACTTTGATGATAAAATCCACAAGACATAAATCCTTTCCTTTGTGTTTGAAAAAGACTACAAATGTCCTGTGACCTGTGTAGCTAGGACAGTACTGAAAAACAATTAATCAAAACTCATTTCCCATCTTTGCAATGCCCTTTAGTGTAAGTTCAGGAAAAACACAGCTTGTCTTTGCAGTCTGCAGATGTTAACACCATGAAATAGCATATTCAGAATCCTAAGCATTATATAAAGAGGATTAATTTAAACAAGAAAGTTATTTATGGTAGAAGATATTTATACTATTTTGCACTACAAAAAAGTTTACTGTCATCTTGTTGTCCCAAAAGTGGGGTCGTTTACCCAGTGTGCAAAACACCAGTATGCACACAGAGCAGAGGTATTTTGTTCCAATTCATGTTTGCACAAAGATGGGGGCTAGGTGGTAATCCACAAAGCTAGCACACCTCATACCTAAATGGGCAAGCAATTTATACAATTCAGTTATACATATTCAATTTCCAAAGTTCTTCCCCAAAACTATTACTGGTAGTCGCTTATCTACCACAGTTTCTATTTGGTTCAAGTTTCCCTGCTTCAAATTAAAGGTCCAGTGTTCTTTTGTTCTACAGCGCATGCTCAAGGGCGAGGGGTGTAAGTCTATTTGGTTTTGATTTGAGTCGGTGGTTGCGATCTCCCCCTGCCCCCTTTACCTTTCTTCCAGTTATCAAAGATTTTTGCTGACCCTATGCCTATCAGCAAATATTCAACTTTTCAGCGCTTCCTGGGGTAGGATATTCCCTTCTTATCAAGGCATTCCTTGTTTATAGAAAGGGTATCTTGTTTCACAAGACCTTTGTGGTCTTCTTAAGGTGGCTTAAGTACATCACTTCTTAAATACATCACTTCTTAAATACATCATTTCTTAAGTACATCAACCTTAGATGTTTATTTCTGTTATAGCTGAATTCCAGTATTAGTCCACAGTTATTGCTGAAAATAAAGGTAAATTAAATAAACACATAAATACATGAATTATTCTCAGCAAGATGATGTTAAATACTCAAAAAATACGAACACTCAGGAAGGCTTAAATTTGTCCAGCATACACTCACAGAAACGTCCCTTTCTTTCACATACAGCTTTGAAGGAAAGGTGGGGAGGTGGTACTTTTTTGCTTTGCTTTGTTTTGTTTTCCTTTGAAATATCATAAACTTCTTTTAAGTTACCATGTTCCCCAGAAAATATGAGGTTACAGTCTGATGCCTGAAATAGTACTGTAAGAGGTGAATACTTCTGTTACATTTTCTTTGACATTGTCTTGTTCAAGTATCATCGAGCTGCTCTTCCCAAACGCTAAGCCAGTCAGAGCAGTCCTTGAGATACATCTTCTATGGCTTTTAGGTTATGAATTTCTACCTGATATCAACATGTACAGCATCTAGAATGTTATCTGAAGCCACTTAGGAAAGGGGAAAAAAATCTAGTTTAATTATGCTACTGACATAGGGGTTTAATTGGTACTTATGATCACAATCCACTTGTCCTTCTACCCTATTTTTTTTTAAGTTTTTTTTCTTTCACCAGAGGAAAGATTCTGGCTTCAAAAAGATTTTCATCAACTCACACTAATTAGATATATTTCAGACAAGCACAGTTTCAAAAAATGTTTGAGCAGTAATGGACTTTTGGGGGCTCTTATGCACCTTTCATACCAATAAAGATTTTGATACATTGATATACTCTACTTCTACTTGATACCTAATAAAACATCTAGATTGCTTTTCTGCTATGGAAGCCTCAATACAGAAGCTCTACATCTCTGGGAAAAATGATAAAGTGTTAAAATACAGTTTGTTATAGTTAGTCGAAAGATAGCAATGGTCCTTTTGGCTATATTTATACTAAGAAACTAAGCAGGTCTGAAGAAGGGTTCACATGCAATATCAGACTGCTTAGTTGCTTGAGTGCTGTTTAACACATATCTTTTACTTCTATAGTGAGAAGTGATCTCAGGCAAGCTCAGGCAGAGTTTGGTGGGGGGCACACATAGGCCAAGAACTGTTATTAATAGCAGTATGAATAATCCCTTCTTTTTCTGGAATGAAAACCAGTATAGCCATATGGATATGGGCTGCGTTACGGCACCTGTCTTCAGGGCCAGAGAATATGGCCTGTCCTATTGTACTGATGTAGACATTTATTGCATCTAAAACATTTTGATAAGCTGCCTGCGGAATGTATTTAAAGAAAAAAATTTCTTGCATATTCCCAGCCCTCCATTCTCATTCCATATCTTCTTTTTTTAATTTGTTTGTTTGTTTGCTTGTTTTGCTTTATGGTTACTTTTCTTTACAGTTTTACTTTTGCATTTTTACGTGAGCTTGGTCTCTCCTTCCTTCAAAAGAAGTTATATCTTCCTTCTGAAAACACAGCAATTCCTGCTTTTTCTGGTCTTGTGGTCCAAGATACTTCAGGTGGAATCTGTAGTTTCTCTGAGGTTGTATCCTGATTAATCCTGGCTTTCCAACACATTTGATCCAAGTGCTGGCACAAAGCACTCACAGTAATAAAAGATTTTAAGATGGTTTCTTCTTTGCCAACTTTACATATAAGGTTTGCAGTCAGCCAGGCTTTAGTATTTGACATTACTTCACATTAAGATCTGGAGGAGTCTGGGCTTCTACTCTTTTCTTTTCTCTCTCTGGAAAATTGGGAGAGTAGAGACAAATATCCTTGTTGTCTATGCTCAGGGTCCTCAAAACATCTTAACTGGGGGCCAGGCTAACCCTGCTGTACCATCATGTTTGTCTTCACAGGCTACCTTTAAACACTGCTGGAATCAGTGAAGATAATAGGGAAAAAAGTGAGGCCAGTGTCTCATGAAGTTCATAACCTGTTTTCCAAGAGAAGAGAAAAATATGGATCACCTGAATTGTCTTTGAGAAGCTACAGAATCCCGTTTCTACCTTAGATTGCTTTCACACATGACACTGTTACCTGGTGCCAGAGTCTTTTTCGTGTTTAATGCTCTTTCTACACGTCTTTAGATCTGAGAACATGTAGTGAAGGTCTTGGCATAACATTTGCTTGTAGTTCCCAAGCCATTTCATTTTCCTAAACAATTTAGGATGCTTTCCACCTCTCCTCTCCCTCTCCAAGTGGTTTCTATAAGAATAGAAAAAAGTCCTATATTAAAATATCTTAAGATCCAAGCCCTGGAAACAAGAAATATGTTCCTTAACTGCCTTATTTTAAATGAATGGACAGATCTGTATGCTAGGTGCCTGATTATTCCTTGCTTTAAGAATAAATTCTCCTACATTATATACAGTGTATTAGTCAGAAATTTTTCTTTTCAAAACTGACTCATAAGAATTCAATTAATAGAATAATTGAGCAGTCTTTGTAATAGGGAAAAAAAATCAAGGGGCAAGTCTTAGTGAACAGCTTGTAATGCCACAGATCCTAAATTTGCTAGGTCAAGTTCCACTTGTCCTGCTAACAGCAAAGTCAATATGCCTACAAGCACAGAGTAATGACAATAGAGAATAATTTGAATAGTCTTTAATAGGATCTATTTAGCATAATCTAACATAGACTTTCCCATTAAAAAAAAAGAACCTAAATTAGATTACTGAATCTTCTTGAAAAACCTACTAGAAAAGCAGGTTTGAACTGATATAGTACATCTTCTATGGATGATGTATCTGTGAAACTATGTGATGCATCTACGGATGATATCAACTGAGGCGATTCAGTATTTTCTAACTTTATATTACATATTTACATTTTGCTTTTGTGTAGGTAACGTCTAAGCGTACACCCAGACATGGATGAATGACTGAATCTTTGTTATAGATTACCCCATCTTTAGCTGCCAATAATAAATTGTCATTGGCTGTAACACATACAATGAAAAATTACTGTGGCATTTCCTTTAAAGAAAGTAGTGGGTTGAAGAAAAAAATATGACTCATAGTCACACAAAGATTCCTACAGATACTTGTTAGGGTGTATTTTTGGTATCAGACTCGTATAGGCCTCTGCACAAATTCATAGTATAGTGTTTTTACATAATGTAAGTGGCAAAAAATAATTTCTGAGTGCAATGAGGAGCTGACATAAACCAGTCTCTTGTCTAATAGCACAGAAACCACGGTGTTTGGTGAAGAAATAGGAAACTGATGTAATCTTAGGACTCAGTGCTTCTGTCCGGAGTCATTTGCATTTTATTTCTGCTGTCTGGAGAGAAAGGAGAGCGAAAGTACTTTATTTCTCTGTATAGCTTATGAAGGTGCTGAGGGAAAAAATAGTCACAAAAAGTCTGCTGCTCCCGTTCACA
This sequence comes from Haliaeetus leucocephalus, assembly GCF_000737465.1. Lineage (NCBI taxonomy): Eukaryota > Metazoa > Chordata > Aves > Accipitriformes > Accipitridae > Haliaeetus > Haliaeetus leucocephalus. Next base: position 5,226,601 of record NW_010973062.1, read on the forward strand.
CACTAATGCATGAGCAGGAGCAAGTGCATGGAGAGAGTGGGTAAATGCCCCAACCAGATTTCATCTGCTTCTGAAGCGGGCAAATGAGGGCTTACCCACATCCCACGTATGTCAGGCATCAGAGCTGATTGCTCATTCCTTTACCACAGTACGCTATCTTAAACAATTATTTACTTTTGGTTTTCCTCTCTCCATTTCTTATCCTTCTCTGTCTTACCTGTATTTACCCCACTTCCCAACTGTTATGAAGTGAAACTAGGTGATTGAAGAAAAAAAGGTGCCATTCAGTCCTACCCATGGTCACAGACCAAGGGCAACAACGCTGTAATATTCAGATGTACTGTTCAGTTAGGTCTTTTCTTTTGAGGCAAAACAAATATGGAATTCATGTCTCTTAAAGGGTATAAATGGAGGAATACTAGCTGAGTAAGAAAACTATTAAATATGTGCAAGGGTCACAATATCAATGACCTATAAAGGTACTTTTAGACTGGAGTATTACTGGCCTCTTTCTGGGTGTATTTAATGGTCACTTCAATCTAAAGCTCTCTTTCTACCCAGCTTGACAGTGAAAAGTAAATATGAATACTTTACACTTCTAAAACCAAATTCCTGTTCCAAAGTCACTTTTCACACTAATTGATGATGATTCATTCTGACATTCCTGTAAAAAAAAGCTGTAAAACACTATAAATTATTTTGAATGCTAAACTCTAGCATTGAGGAAAACAAGATCAGCCCTCTATTCTCAAATGGCAAAGAAACACAAAGAAAAAAAAGGTAACAGAACGGTAAGTAAATGAATATATTTAAAGGAAAAAGAGTAAAATTAGCACTTTTTCCTTTTAGTACATGGAAAATTATACCACCCTTGGTGATACAGAATTAATTCCAAATACTGTTATACATCTTCTGTAATGAATTTCCAGGAATGAAAATTTGTTTCTTAATAAATATGGTCGTTAATCTGAGTGCCACTTACAGCAGAAGGGAGAGGGGGATACTTTAGCCATCTGGTTAAAAAGAGTATAATCAGTAATTTTCCACAGCTGTTTATTTTGGTCCTAAATGTTTTGAAAATGTGTAACGCATTTCGTCTGAGACACAGAATTGGAGTGTCTGTTCAGGAGCTGGGCTTTCTCCCAGCTCCAACATGATCTTCCTACCCCACCCTGGGAAGACACATCCATTTTCTCCTCTTGGGTGTTAACAGAGAGTCTGTCAGGGGGTGTTTATGCTGTGAAACCTCATTCTGTGTTAGTGATACCCAGGCTAGTCCTGGGTTGTTGGATACAGGTGTACTGAATAATTCAGGGTCGTGCGGTGATATTAGTCTGACTAGCACTTTATCTTGGCTAAATTTGTCCCTTGTTCCCTCATCTTGTAAGAGAAGAGCCACACAAATAAATGCTACATTTAGTGAGACAGAAATGTTGATTCTTGAAAAATCACCATGGAATATGACATTTTGAATGAAGTTCTAGCCTCAGAAAAGGGTGATATTGTTATCAATTAATATGTATAATATGATTGAAATAACCAGGGAGCTGCTGAAGTCCTGTGTACAGCTCCCATCAGTTAATATTTAAAATAGGGAAACAATAACTAGACATGATTTAGGGTTTAGGAACTAACTATTAGACAATGGGTCTTTATGTTTATGTTGGAAAAGGTAATGGATTGTGGTCTGGTCAATAAACCTTGAAGAACTGCTTGGGACTGCTAAGATTGGGGAAGAAATAGGTAAAAGGTAATTCCTACAGGGAAAGATCACAACCAATGACTCGTTGACCACCTACTCAAATGATACCACCTTCTCAAAAGAAGACAATGAAGGAAGAAGACAGAGTCTGCGCACTAATTTACATGAGGGGTGAAGAAGAAAGAACCAAGCATCAAGGAAAATAACAATGAATACGTGTTTGTTAAGTGTATAAACATGAGAATTTTCGAGACAAGGGCATGCTGTCTTGAGACAGGCATCCATTCATGCACATCAATGAAATTAATTTGAAAATACCTCGACTCTGTTATTGGCTTGCACACTGTGTAAATGAACTCCATTTGTGGGACAACAGTATCAATTTCCATGTATTGAAAGAAATTGCATACACTACACAGCTGTTGTACCTGATTCTTACAAGTAGTGAAGCTAATTAGCCTTGGCACAGCAACAGGTTGACATTGTTACATTGCTTTGGCTGTGTCAGAGTAGCTCAGGTATCTCCACAAAACTGCACAGTTCAATGCAGGCATACACAACAGGAATCGAATTCTCACTTCCTATACTCCACTGCTTAGATAATGCCAACTCTGAAATGAAATAATGTCACTAATTAAAGAAGCATTTTTAGCGGAAAGAAAAACTCATGCTAGCAGATTGCCGTTGAGTAGAGAGGAGAAAGAAATGTTGAGGACACAAATCTAAGAAGTAAATTGCGCAAAAGCACGTACCAAAGTCCTGCTTATCATTTTAGATTCTTGTTCTATAAGATAGCTCAATATAATAATTTGAACCAAAAAATGTAAAATTTGAGGTAATGTAGTACATCCTGCAGCTACCATAACGGTGAACAGCATTCCAGATGGCTGAGAAAAAGGAGCACTCACAATCTTAAATAACATTTCTAATTAAACAAGTATTTTTTTTTCTTCTGAAACATCATGACAAATTACTTTTTTTCACACAGCATTCACATGTTTTCTGGAACTTGGTCTCACTGTAGAACAGGCAATGAGAGAAAATTACACAGAAGTATAACAACCTTTTTGTAATAATTTACATGTATATCACATGTGTATATTATATATTTGTTTCATCTCCACCTATTTTATGTCTACACACAACTAAATATTGTTACAATGATACTATCCCTGATAAATATTTGTATTACTGCTAATATGTAACTGGACTATGTAGTCTAGACATTTTCTGAATGTGGTCCCTTAAGTTCCAAGTGTACACAGGTATATTAATACTAAGATTGAAAAATGAGATTTTATTCCTCTCTCACCAAACCCAGCAGTGCATTTCTTCCTAGTATTCTATGTGGATTTCAATGGCACATGGAAAACATCCAAACTGCGAACAGTGTAACTCATTTAACGTTTCCTTTACTTTATGCAAGCAGAAATTCGGCAAGTGCAACTGGCAGCATGTGGTCTGGATCCGACCCATAAGATAATGATGCCTAATTTGTCTCAAAAGGTTCATAAAACAGCTGTTAAGGTACCCTGAAAAAGCAAACAATAAAGACTTTTTGCTTTTAAAGGCTCCTGTGGATGGACTGGTACCAACAGCTGCAAGTTGCCACAGGCAAGTGATCCAAATCCCGCGTTTGGGATTTGGCCCAATATTGGCCCAGCAAGAAATGATTCTTGGGTGGATAAAGGGCTCGCCAGAGCTCACTTGGTGTAAACCAAAACCGAAGTGGCAGAAGAGGATTTGGTGCTGAAGGCTTTTCCGCTTGCAGTCAGGGTTTATGGCTGGTACTGGTGCTGGGCTGGGTTGTGCTGCGTGGTCCCCTGCGTAGCCGAGGAAAGGCCTTTGCTTGATTCTGTGGCTATATATACTATTAGAAACAGTTGCAAAAGTCATCTTCTAATTTATTCTGTGGTTCTGTATTTTGTCCCCACAGCTAACAAGGAAAAAAAAAAATCGAAGGTTTTCAGTGGAGCAGGCCACCAAAATTCCTCCCTGTCTTTTATCTCCATCTTCTTCCTTTGGGCTTTATTGTTGTGAGAAATTCACTCCCGCATTCTTTCTCAGTGATGTGTCCAGCGATTCTGGCAACATTATACCTGCCTTTGTGTGACAACCAAAATACATCAAGCCCTTCAGGCAGCAATCAATTGTTATCAGTTTGTGAAAGCAATCAGAAAACCTGGAGTCACAACATTACAATCATGGGAAGGCTTAAGCAATGCAAGTAATTTTAACATGACCCAGCTTCCACTTTAGTATCTCTCAGCAATTATTAATGGAAAGAGGGAAAAAATCTAAACCGATTAAAATATATGTTCTTTTAGGAGGAAGACGAGCTGAAATAGAGACCTTGGTTGGAGGCGCAATATCTAGTTAATCCTGTACAGTTGCAGAAGGGGAAGTCATACTTCTGTCAACAATATTTTATAGTCTTACCTCTTCGTGTTAAAGTCCTTGACCAGCTTTACTGCCACTCATTTAGCCAAAGGAGGCTGTGTCAGGGCAGAGAGGCTTTTAAGCTCTTTTTTTTTTGTGCCTGTGTCTGAAAGGCTGTTATCAGCACGTCAGGGTGTGTGGCTTCGGCGTCGTCTGGCTTTTAAGCTACACAATGCATCCTATGTCAGAGTTGCAAGGCGATCGCAGGTTAAGCCAAGCCCCCCCATACCTACCACCAAGGGGGACAGGTAGAGGGAATTTTCAACTAATTCGTGACTTTCCGCCTGCAATTCAAACAGCATAACATCAATGTCCCAACTCAAGTTACTCCCCTTTTATGAAGTGTTTTTTAAATTAAAAGGTGCTGAAGAACATTTCGAAATGATTTCTTTTGCCCAGGAGCATGACAGAAACCAGAACCGTGGATTCCTCAGTGTTAATAAGCATTTAGTACGCACTTAAGTTAAACACCTGCTTAAGTATGAGCAAACGCTCTTTTCTTCTTTTCTGAGTCAAAATAAGAACCAGGAAATCTCTCTAAAGAAGATGCCTAGATGTTTAGTGTTTTCATAGTTACATTTACTTATGTATTTTGAGGTACATTTCATGGAATCAAAGTGCAAGGTGCTGTTCTGGCTCTCTCCCCTCTTGTGTGGCCTTGTAATTTCTCACATCTTGTGATCAGATGTTTGCAAAATGTTAATATTTTGTAAACTGGCCAGGCCATCATCCTCCCCCCAAAAGGAAGTTGAGAATGTGCACACCTTTACTTTGATAAGAGGTTATGAATCCCCTCCCTTTACTGTTTCCCCCCGATGAAATATCTGGGGGAAAATATATTGTATCGATGTATAAATACAGTATATATATATATATATATACACACACACATAAAATAAATATAAAATTAGTGTATCTTGATCTCTGATTAAGGCAAATTCTGGCCAAAGTGGAGCCCACAGCAAACCTCCAGGCTTTTCAGTGAGACATGATTTTTTTATTTTTCTTGGCAGCTGGATATTTTCATCTGTAACTCCGATATACTGACACCTCATGAAGATGTTGCAGCTATACCTACACCAATGAATTGAACTAATCAATAACATAACATCCATGCCATTTAAAATGTCAGCGTGACCCCTTACAGACTTTTAGACTACAACACAGCGATACTCTTAGAAAATACCCGGGCATGGGTCAGGGCAGACAAGGCAGTCTCTTCTGAAGCGATTTTGGCCATATGACTGCAGACTATGCCATGCCATTTACCTTCTGGGACAGATGAAAAGTGGTCATGATCTACTTTATTTCCCTCTGTATACTTTATATCTTTTCCACAGAGGACCATTTATTTAAATAAAAGCTAGGTAGTATGATTTTTTTTTTTGATTTGTAAATTATTTTGTATTTTAAAAGTTTAGCTCCCCAAAAAAGAGTTTAAGAATGAGTTTTTATTTCATTGAAGAGAATTCTCACATGAATTGTATTAAGATCTACTGGGCTTTATAATTTTAAAATGTTAAAACATCACATTTGCTTTTGAATTTAAACAATGTACTTCAGTAGAGAAAATATTACAAAGAAATTCAAAATGAAAATAAACTATTACTTTCATCTCAGATTATTTAGTGGAAATTTTCCTTATTTTATGTCATTTTTCTATAAAAATTTAAACCTGGTTTTGTTAAACATTTTGGTAGGATTTTATATCTTAACACAAGTTTTTCTATAATGTATATATACTTATTATTCTAATATTCTATATATTTCTAAAATATATATATATCCAATCACTTGTCATTATAAGTCTTACAAATGTCTTGAACAAAAAATCTGTTTTGCCCTGCTGGTTAAAAATACCACCCTAGAAAACACAGTCTTCAGATTTGTGACTAAGACAGTATGCAAGAGAAATACTTGACCATGTAACTGACTAAAAGTGTGTAGTGTTTCTCCAAATTTTAGAGGCAAAGTGATGTAGTCATATATGCAGTCTGAAAACATCCTGGCCTCATGTTTTGCTTTGATTTTTATTTTTTTAATGCAATATTTTATTGACCTGAAACACAAATGACAGACTGTGCATGCCTCATATCCTCTGTGCACACCCCGTATCCTGTTCTTATGTATTGCTTTCTACAGTTTACACTCATTTAGAATTCAGTCCATCACAAACTATACTGAGAAAATAAACAGAACTGGTCAGTAACAAATGCATGGTCCGTTTGCTGTACCTGTGCACAAATAAGTGCCAAATCATCGCTCCGACAGTGATCATTTCAAGGCATCTGTGGACACTATTGTGAGTATCAGACATGCAAAATACTTTTCTATACTAAAAGCTCCTAGTCTGACCCTCAGGTCCTTAGTTTGATAAAAAGTAGTAAATTTTGTTATTTCCTGATGTGAATGAAATGTTGATATTTAAACAAATAATTCAAACCAAAGAAAATTCTACCCTGTTAATTACCTGTTTAGTTAGCCTGCCATTTCTCCTATGCATCTTACTCTTGCTTACAGATAAGTTTATCCTCAGAAATTAACATAGACTTAACTGCAGACTATGTAAATAAAACCACAATTCATTTCACTTAGTATAGCTGTGGCATGTGTATATATATACATACATATATGTATGCACACAAATTTATATATATTTTTCACTTTAAAAATCTAATACAGTAAGACTTCTGCCCTTGCATTAGTATGCATTTAGTATATCTCACAGCTGCTCTACCCTTAAGATTTAGCTTGGTGTGTGATGTTTATTTTATGCAAACATGGAGGAAAACAGAAGGAAATATTTATAATATTATAGCTTATTATCCAAATAAAACATACTCTGATTTAAGATCCATAAAAAGTTAAACAAATTCAATTAAAAGTTTATTAAAAGTTAACAGAAGACATTTACCAAATGGTTTGCGCCAACAAAGAGATGTGACCCTCTGTGTTACTGCATAAATTTAAGTGTCAGTACATTCCTCAGTCTAGAGAAAATGTAGGAAGGAAAAGAAACCCTAAATTTAGTATTTGTGATCAGGAAAAGAGTTAGGGAGCTCTAAATTACTTATCACTGCTCAGGAAAAAAATACTGGAGCTACTGTGGAGTCTCTACATTTGTCAGCTCCATGCTTAAAGCAGTCAAAAGGGGAAAGAGATGTTAGAAATAGGTAGGAAAGAAACTTGAAATAAAACAAAAATATCAGCAAGCTGCTGCTATCTATGCTATAATTTGCCTCTGTCTTGAATACCATTTGTAGTTCTGATCGCCTCCTCTCTAACAGGGTATCTTCGAACTAGAAAAAAGGTAGAGAGAATCATGACAAGGATGATCAAAGATGGGATATGAAAGATGAACATAAAATCATTAAAGATTCAAAAGGGTGAATAAGGAATATTTGCTCACAACTTCTGACAACAAAGGACCAAAAAGGAAACCAAATAAAATATTCAAACACTATGTTTACTACATGCATAATAATATCCTTTTTCATGCTATGTGCAGTTGTGGAAACTCACAGACTTTGGATGACAACAGAGAAGTATAAATGCATAAGTAGTTCATTGTGAATACAATCCTCGCTCTCAGAAAACCTTTATTGTGGATTTCTGGAAGTGGCAAAACTCTGCTTAGGAATTTTCCTTGTCTGCTTGTCCTCTGTTTAAATTCTTTAAAAGTTTACCAGTGGACATGTCGGGCACAGACACTAAGGCAAATTAATCCCTTGCCTAAGTCCGAATAGATGTTTTTTCATATTACCTTCAATAACAGAAAAATACACATTAATGGTTTATGAAAATAACTATTTCAGAAAGCAGCACTATCCTTTTGGTAGATAGCATGCATATGATTTTCCTATTAAACTGTTTTTTGAAATAAAATTAAAAAGCCATGTAACAATTTGGAAGATGAGCAAACACCTGGTTAGTCTGCACATGGTGTGACATGCCTAAAGAAGTCAATTAAATCTAATATTCAGAGTCCAACAAGTAATGTCTTTATTTACAAATCAGAAATTTAATGCAGATAAACTGTATTTAAAAGAAGATGCAGGCAATGTTTCAGAGCGAGCATTTATTCCAGGAGGTTTTGGTGGATATTTTATTTTATTTTATTTTATTTTATTTTGATGGGTTCTCTACTAGCTACCATAAAATATAGAAATGCTTAAATAAATGTGTATCAAATTGCATCCAAGAAAGCCTAAAAATGGTTATTTCTTTTAGAGTTTCTGGGGGAGGATTTCTTCTTAAAGCATAATTGCTCATCAAATGAATAGTTCATGAAATCTGAAGTTAAAGGAAAGATGAACACTAATAATATGCATGTGGAATTAATTAAAACAGAAAAGATTCTCAGGAAAAACAAGAACAGGAAAACAAGGAAAGCCCTAATTCTCATTTCATGCAACTTAACCTTGGTCCAGTATTATCGGAAGATGGTGACGTGGCAATGAAGAGGAAACATTTAGATATGTGATATTTTAATTATGTCTGGAAAGGAGTTCTGTGTAAAAGACTGCACGTATGTAAGAAGACATTGTACAATCTGTTTTGTTTATTGGTAGCCAAGGATGACTTTTTTCATGAATGCATAGAATATCTCAAGAATTCCAGTGGAAACACACTAGGGAAATAACAGAATTAGCTGCCACTAACTAACCATGAGGTATGGACGGAGACTGTGAAAATGATATCCTTTTGGTCTCCACTGTGAAATCACAGACCTCAGGTTGTATGAATGATATCTTTTATTAAGCATGGATCTAATAATATGAAGCAACTAAGGAGAAGCTTAATGTCCTGTCAGCATTTGTCTCTGCTTTTGAGAATTTTCTGTTGCCTTTCACCTTAAATAATCCATTATTTTAACATCACCTGCACTTCATTACATATAACCATGTCTGGCATTTCCAAATAGCAGCGAATTTCTGTATGGTTCCATTATGAATCCAATTTTCTGCACCTTATATAGCTTAACAGCCATTTAAAATCACATCGGCCAGAAACTTTACAAGTGTGTTTTAGAGACTAACATCCTGACCATGGCATGGAAACCCAGGCTCTGTCATAATGTGGACAGTAAATTACACCCATCTGGAAAGACGGACAAGTGCCTGCAGTGTTCATTGGGATCAAGTCTCCTGACATTTTCACGTACAGATGTTTGTCGCTTTGCCACACCAGCTTTTGAATATCGCTAAGAAAGGATCCATATCACGACATTATTCTTACATTCTTCAGGAGGTGCAGCATCAAGAGGTGCTGCTCAGCTTAGACTTCCAGCATTTTCTTTCTGACCCTGTAAACAACCTCTTGGTTTTGAGAGAAAATTATCCTTTGTTTATTTAAACAAGGGAGGGACACTGGAACAACATTTTAATTGAAGATGCAAACTTCTGGCCTGGAATGCTGTTCATAAGCAATAACGTTTGCCTTCATCTCACTTCTACAGCTAATACCTATAGAAGTTAAAAAATATTGCTAATTACTTCTCTGCAAGCAAGTAACCTGTAGAGCATGCATAGTGGCAGAATGCAGACAGATGCTTCTCATAACTGAAATAGATGAGTAGTAATGGAAGAAGGAAACCAGTAAAATATTTGAAAATTAAATAAAAAGATTAGATTAATGGCATGAGTAGGCATTGTACATTTAGAAAGTAACGTTACGTGAAAACTGGTTTATTTGTATTCCAGATCTGTACAAAACATCCTGGAATTTCTTTTCCATAGAAAATTTGAATATCTCTGAAATGTCCTTTCATCATGTATTGGAATAAAAAATTGACATTCCAAAATAGCCTTTGTAATTTCTTCCCAGGTTTTTTTTGCTTTAAAAATATTTAAATTATTACAGAGTTATTTTTCAGGAAAAAAGTTCAGTCTGGAAGTTTTTTGACATCTCAGCTTTACCTTCCTATGACCTGAACCCTTATTTCTGGGCTTATTATGATTCTGCCAAACGTCAGACTATTCCAATAAGATTCATGTTAGTAAGGAAATGGAGAGTTGTAAAACAAAACCACATAAATCTTACAGGTACCCTTTTTAATTATTAATTTTTTTGAGACATAATAAGAGAAAATTAAATGGAAATATGCTAATACACTGAAACAATAAATATACTAGCTAAGGTTATCTGCTTTCATGTTATATGTTCTATCCAATCAGTCAAGACAGAAGAATCTACCTGGACTAGAACTTTCTGTGTGGTCTATGAAAATACTTTGACACTGCAGATACGTGAATTACAAGTATACTGTGGCCACTTAGAGAGAGTTTTAGACAAGTTTACAACTATATTGTGGCAAGTTTAGATGTCTGACTCTACAGATGGCTAAAGCTGAGTGGCATGATTCATCCCTACTAACTAAATCCAAACAAATAGTGAAGAAAGCTTCTTTTGTAAACTTTTGTAAGGGTTTGTTTTTTTTTTAAATGCACAAGAATTCGAATATCTCTTGAAGGAAAAACAAAGAAACAAACAAACCCATAAAGGCCAAAATTAAAAAAAAAAAAATAAAATCCCAAACCACTACCACTCATTCTGCCTATTTATGATCCATCAACTTTTAATCCAACATCATAGGGTGCTCATTCTATCTGACCCTATCTCAGGGACAAATTCTTAACATTAACATGGAATTATACTAACATAGAATATTTCTGGTTTTTACAAAATCCAAACTATCCAGTCAGAAACTTAGCCACAGATGCTCCACACCATCTGCAAACAAAAACTTCATGGCTGGAGGGTCCTGTAGCTGAAGTTACACTCCTTTCGATTCCAAAATATTAATTTTTCAGAGAGTAAGTTCTAGGTGGCTGCTAAGTGGTAAGGATTTTGTTTGCCCAAGAGCATATTTAGCCAATGAAGAAGGGTTTCCTTGCAGACAAACTGAATCTACAGCAGATAAATTGGCATGGGCTAATCAGCATCTCCACTGAAAAAGCTGTCAAAATACCAGTGCCAGTCAGAGAGGCTTTCCAAAAGCACACCTCATAAATGTGTTGATAACAGCTTAGAAGCAATATACCCTCACAAAATCACCTTCTAAATGCTGAAACAATATCCAATGGGCATGCATATGGATGCAGAAGTTCAGATGACTGTTGATGGATTGGAAAATACAAATGACCGGGAGGGTAAAAAAGTAATTTCTAAAGCAAAATACTTGGAAGAGCTCAGGACACGATGTTTAAATCAAAATTGTGGTGAAAATCCACGATTTTATCTTGGAATACTTAATGCCAAAACATCTTTGAGGTTTTTTCCTGTTTTCTTTTTGTTGTTGTAGTTGCCATTCCTAAAAGCCTAATGTTACAACAGCAGATCCAGCGCCTCACTTAAAAAAACAGTAGCATTTAAATATAACTTTAACATATATTAAAAATACAATATACTAAAAAATGATATAACTTTTTGAAAAAGTTATTACCAGAGAAAGTGTAACCCACTTAGCATATATATTTTATGCACACATATTTGGCATGTGATTGTATAATCACCCCCAAAATCAGACCCCCAGTCTAGACATCAATACCTTTCTTTTATCAGTTTTGTCAATGTCTGGTATTTTGTGTACATACGTGCTCCTATGGATGAGGTGAGAAAGCTTTATCCTAAACGTAGCAAATCTTTATAGAGTCATTGGCACAAAGAATTATTTCTTCCCAGCTTTTAGCAACAATACACCCCGCTCCATTTTGGCTATAAGCAGATAACACCTCCATAGCAGCTAGAGCAACTGCCTGCAGGAGGACAAACATTTGGCAAGTCCTTAATGGATCCATAGATTGTGTTGATACGATTTAATGGAGTGTTACAGAAGCCAGCCAAGACCACAGGACTGCAGCCAGCCCTCTTCAGGATGACAGCAAGGGTCCTGCACACCCCCGTTAAAGTCGCTCCCAGCTAGGCAGTTAACATTAACATGGGTTTGCCTGTGTTTAATTGTGATTACCAAAGAAGTTGTGCGTTGTTCTTTAAAGGTCAGGTCTGTTTTTCTCTTTTAGATTCTTTTATGTGCATTAATCTCTTTTTCAACTTCACAGTGCCATTTTTTCTCCTGTGTTCCTGGATTTGCTTGTTATTCACATATGTGTTTGATATTTCAGATGTCTGTTACTTTTTTACTGTCCAAGCAGTCCTGTCCCCCGTTCCTCACATTTTTCTATCTGTGCTTATACGGCCCTGGCAGCAGAGATTACATCTGTGCCAAAAAAATCAGTAGAGGTAAAACAAAGTCTCTAGCACCAGCCTGGACAAGTAACTTGCATATTAATACATAGTTAGGCAAGGTTTTAGCCTTTGGAAAACAACCGTCTTTCACATAATGCTCAGGCACAGTATGGGCTATAGCATGAGTCAGAGACCTGCTAGGCTGTATGTGTCAGACCTATTTTAAAGAAAGACAGGAGAGAGTTAAACAATTTGTGCTGTTCAACTAGCTCTCAGGCCAAGGAGCAGGAGAGTGCATCGCAGAATCAGCAAGGAAAGGACTTCAGGAGGTCACCAACTCCAAGCCTTCAATCAGTGCTTAATCACAACCCACTTAATAGGCAGCAGTGCATGAGCGCTACTGTTAGACGCATCCCACCATGTAGGTACCACTGAGTTAAATGCACAAATACAGATTATAAAATTAGAACAAGAGTTTACTAAAATCAACAAGATTTACGTGGTTAGTTTTACCTTAGCTCCTGTTGGAAGTGTTCAAAATGAGGTGTAGCTCACCATCTTGTAAATCAGCATGAAGAGGCACTTCTGTACTTACAGTGGAAATTCCCAGAATGACATAACATGAAAATGAAGTTTTCCTCTCACTCTTAAAGCTGGTGCTTTTACAGACTTAAATACAGATAGCAAAGGAAACAGAAAAAAACCCCAACCACAAAATCGTTAAATTAATAATAATAAAAATAAAGTTACAAACATATTTTTGAATTAGTAAGGTATTTGAAAAATGTTACAAGCCACCCTATTTTAAAAGGTGGCATCCACTTCTATATCTTAACTTGCAAGCTTTCCAACAAAAGCAAACCTTTTCTGTTATTTCTGAAATATTTTTCTAATTACATTTATTTAAATTTTATTACAATTTATTACATTTAAAGTCAATACATTAGTACTGATATGTCTTCTTAGATTATTTTTGTCACAACAGTTCACTTATTGAAATGATAGAAGACAATGCGTGCTATGTGCAACATAAATAACCACACACTTTCCTACTTTACATTAGCTTACCTTTTATGTCTACATTTCCATAAGAAAATACTCTAAAAGACAAATAGTTGGTTAAATAACTATAAAGTTCCAAATAAAAGATTGAAAATCATGAAGGACTGTAAGCAGCTGTGAGTTAAAAATGTCTACAGGAAAAGCAAAATCTGTGTGTTATAATCAAAGATATAGCACATTTCAGCTTCCGACCACACTGTCGTAAGCACATTTAATGTAAAATAAAACCAAAAAAAACCCCAAAAACCCAAAACCAAGAAAAGAATATTTGCTTCTCAAAGACTGATTTGGCAAAGGAATTTTGTTCTTGAGTAACTTTACACATGTAGGGTAGCACTGATGAGATCTGTGAGAATGTTTTGTGTAAACATACTTGTGTTCAGAGCACAGGGACGACTGAATTGTAACAGTAACATAAACTATTAAGAAACGTTCTGAAGGGAGGGAATTTACCTTGCTGTGAAACCTGTTGTAAGTGACAGGAGAATTAGATTCTTCCTGTATGTCTTTTATGGTAAGTAGCATTTCATTGGTTTAAGTGAAAACTGCAGCTGCGTAATAAAGAGTGCATAACTTTATCATTTCTCATTTTGTGAAAATGCTAACAGTACACAGACATCAAAACCTAATATAAACTATTAACACAATACTCAAACAAACTGAAGTGATAAGTACAAATAAAAGTATCTGTGTTGGCTGAGTCCTGGAGTGATGGCTTATTTATCTCACAGACCACTTAGAAATCAGTGTTTAATTCCTTTTTTCTCAGCTTTAGATCACAGGTCATGTACTTAACTACACAAATCTATTTAAATAAACAATGTCCTTATGTGTCGTTATTCACTCTGCATGGCTGCAGTCCAACTCAAAGGAGGCGGGGGCGGGAAGGACATGGTAAAGGAAGAGCAACACAATTATCTTTGTCAGAAGGAATAAAGGGGGCAGATCTTCAACTGGTATACCTAAATATATTCCATTACTGTAATACTTTAATCTGGTAACACTTATTCACGTTGCTGAAGGCTTTGGAACAAAGTAGTTTGATGACATTTACAAGGTATCGCTGGAGCAAATTGTGTGTAGTAATATCTACATTTCCATAAACATTGGGCCAAGTACTCACGTGTTCAAACTGGTGCACTTCCAATATGTGAAGCAAATCAGGAAAGGACATGTCAGACCAACCAAGATTTTTTCACACTAAGAAATTAATATTGTTTATCATAACCATGCGACCCATGAAAGAACAGGGTATAAATTCCATTTGTCTTTTAGTTACAATTAATGCATAACCAAAAACGTGACAGTGATTTTAGACATGCTTGTTGTATCTTCTTCACATATTTTCCATTTAACTAAGACTGGCATAAAATCCATACTTTAGCCCTCTGGGATTGATCTAAGGCATAACAACTACTAGATCACAGTCAGCCTTCCATTTAGAGTAGATGTATGGTCAGATGCTACTCTCCATTGCTGTTTGATGACTGGTAGCTTGGAGTACTCCTGAAGCTAAGCTGAGTAAAATGCCCTTCCAGACTAGTGCTTATGTTCAGATTAATAGCCCTTAAATTTAGTGAAGGACTGTAGATTTTTATGTTCTGGGTATTTTTCCAGTTACCCTTTCAGGTAGCTGGGACTGTTGGGACAGAAAATATTTTTCACTTTACAGTCAGATTGACAAGTGCAGAGTAGATCGCTACCCTTTTCCCATCAGTCCTATCTTTTTCCATCAGTTCTAAGATTCAGGTATGCGGGTGAGGTTGTTATCTTCAAGTTGGTTGGTTACCTTCTACACAGAAGATATCGTTGTCCAGTGGTAATTGATTAGGTTAATGCATTAATTTATAGGACTCTTTCATAGGATCTGCTTCTCTGAAAAGACAAAATAAAATAGGAATTGATTTTTTTTTTTATGTAATCAGATGGTTGGGGACCTTATTGTTTTTCCTAATAAGAAATACATAGTTCATATATCATATGAATATGGGTATAGATATCAAATTAATTACATTAATATAGTTGTGCTTTTTTTTTTTTTGCTTGCATGTTCAGGACACATTTCACTAGTTGTCATTTCATCATGCTCTTCAGGCTTGCAGTTAATGTATAAGAACAACCACCTGAATGTCAAGATATTTTCCTCCCAGATACATGCAATAAAATTGCAGAATATGGTCTTTGAGTACCCCTGAATCAAATTTTACAATTCAATTAATTTCCCTATTATTAGCTGGCCAAAAAATGTACAACTAGCCTTAGTCAGGTCTAGAATTCATTTTATTTCCATTTCACCTGCATATACTGTATTACTACACAATTAATACTGATAGACGTAGACATACACATTTATAATGTTCTCAAGTTCCCAAAATTGCCTGTCTCACATGCGCAAGATTTTCAGCCCCATATTGATGTTCTGTGATATTCCAGAGTATTGACCAGGCTGATGGGTATAACTGTAGTTGGTGTACAACATAAGCTCATAACTTCTTATAGGTCCGAGCTTTCAAGGTACTCCAGTAGCCTACAATATAGTAGAGAGGGTCTTCTGCCAGGCTCTGAGATTAGGCTGTGCATGTACGGAGTGGGAAGATGAGAGTAGGCATATATGTCCTTCAAGTTCTATGATACCAGTTTTCATCCATTGCATCAGACATGCTTTTTTTTTTTTTTTTTACACCATGCAAAGTAGGGGAAAGAAAACAGCCCTGAACTTGTATGGTTTTCTCTATGGTGGAAGCTGAAACATGACAAGCTATGGGCAATCTGACACTTCCACTTGAATAACAAATACGCTTTTTGAGAATTGCCAAGTATCAGATGGTGGACTGAAAAATTAATTATCAATTCATTATTTATCAAGGACATGAATACAGCTTCTTTTCTAGTAAAAGAACTCAACATAATGATTATTACAAAACATTGCCTTTCTGTCTCATGTGATGAGACAACACTCTGTCTCCATGAGCTATCTGGTAACTAAATAATGATGTAATTGAAAGCTCACAAAAAGGAAAAAAAAAAAGATATTAAAAGTAATGAAATAATATATATTTATACAAATTCTTCCATCTGGAGTGTGTCATGCAATACATTACATCAGTGAGATGATGCAGAAGTTGAAAAAAATATATTTTTTGCCACTGAAGAAACTAAATATATGTCCTTGATGCCAAAGTAAATCTCTGGTTATGTTAAAAGTAGTTAGGTAAACATTAATAACCAGATAAAATTGGTTTCACTGTAAGATCTCATTCAAATGGCACTAATGTAATTACTGTATAGAACTCCATTAACAGCGAGTAAGAGTGCATTACTTTTAACAGAACATCTGTGAGCTTTAGCAAGAATACTTTCATTACAGTTTCAGGAAAATCTGTCTTAAGTGTTAATAAGATAACAAGTTTAATTGACAAAATCAACCTAGAAGGGAAAACTTAAAAAAAAAAAAAAAGGAGCAGTATAAAAAATAGCTTGCATTTATCCTTAAGTCTTACAATGGATATTGTATATGTATTCATTTTTAAGTGAAACTTTTCAAAGAAAGCATCATTGAAGTTTACTTTTCAGTTAATCAGAAAGATCAATGTAACTGGTCTTGTGATTATCTGAACTAAAACTTCTCATAAATTTGCAATTGCTAAATACAATTTAAGGGATCAAAGATAGCCTCTCTCTTTGTCTCATTACTGAGGAATTCTGAGCTGCAAATCAAACCTAAACTACATAAAAACCAATAGTTGTGCTTCTTTGAAATGCATATTGCAATTTAGGACTGTCCAAAGCTCACACTTAGTAAAAATAAAGGAACAATAAGATGAAAGGGACTCTAAACCATGTGACTTCCATGATCCTGAAACCACTATATGACACATGAACATATGTATTAGATGAAGGAACCATTAGGTCACTTTTCACTAGTCCCGAAAGACTTTAATGCTGGGTGAATTTTATCAGAAATTTTTGTAGATTGGTCCTTCTTCTACTCATTCTAAAATCCAGAAAGTCCTGCTGTTATGCCGTGTTGAACTTTGTCAAGAAGAAAAGCTGGCTTCAGTTTCAGGTTACTTTGCACTGCTCTGAAGAAGGTGGGAACCTCTGTTGCACGGACGTTCTTATCCAGTGCTGATCCTAAAATAAACCTAAAAGAGGTATGAGAAGTTACATCTGTGATATTGCACCTCTAAACATTTCCAGATTCACAGGGCTGGGTGTGTGTTTGGTTGTGCTCTCATCTAGGCTGGCTCCTGAGGGAATACAAATCCTTCCCTCCCTCTTCTGCTCAACAAATTTACCTCAGTTTTCATTACAATGAAACCTTGTGTATGGGTAAATTTAGACCCACGGTGCGCTCCACCAGGGTACCAATGCAGGCAATAGAGATGCTGAGACTTTGGGACATGCCACAGCACATCCCAGTGAGACCTCCACTGATCTGGGTAAAGTCAAGACAAGTAATCTGAATTTCAAATAAATTTAGGTGAGATGAATCCCCCAGCTTTGTACAATGAACACCGTCTTTTCAGTGTTTCCTTTAGCAAGAATGGGGAGAAGGAGACAGAGTGCCATTTAATGCCCTCCTACCCCCCCAATGCTTCATGCAGTGACCTGAAAGTATATGTTGTCAACATAAACATGCCTTTGGGAAGCAGTGGTGTTGGTTCCTGCACTGGAGGGATCAGTGTGCTCCCTAGCACTCAGCAGACCCTGCTCCTGCCCCTTTGCTGTATCATTCTGCTCCAGATGACCCAGAACTAGTCCACACCGTGGATTCTCATGTTATCATACAAAGTAGTGGCAGATATTACACAGATATAGAAAACTTTTTTCATCCCTTCATACCATGTTAATTTATCTCATTTGTTCAGAATAAACTTGGTAGTGTTGCTACTGGTTTAGAAAATAGCAAAATTCAGTGTTACTATAGCCAGAGCAATTTTTTAGCATTATGTTTGAGAATATAAGTAGATGCATTTCATATACATTACTTAGTGAAGCATAGTAATTAATTTTATATCCAACCACAAAACATAACAAATAAAAAAGTGAAATGCATCTCAGAGGAGCACTGAACAGTTGCAGACTTTCTCTTGATCTCTACAGCAGCCTTTTATTTTCAGAGGTTCACAGTATATGTGCTGATCCTTGAAGTGGTTTTTCTATTCTTATATCAGCAGACAGCATTTTACAATTTATTGGCAGTGTTTTATAATATAGCTATTTATTTATTTTCTGTATTGTCCATAAATTTGAAGTTAGCAGATATACCTGAAAAAAACCATGGGTTTATGAGAAACTTGAAGTATCAGAGCAATTATTTTTTTATTTTGTTTCTGTTAAAGTTTGGAACCATGCGTTAGCCTGTTTCATTGTCTATAAGGGAGGTAAACTGTAGCACATGATAGTCAAAGACCATTCAAATAAAACTTAGTAGTACTCAAACAGGAAAGTAGTCCCACAGTGAAACATGGGCTTACCTGCAGCACAACATAATCTTGCTTGGAGCCAAGAAGCTTCAGAAAGACGTGGATCTAATATACAGACATACATAGTTTCAGCAGCTGGTTTAGATATATATAAATAAATAAATGAGCATTTTTCCCCCTAGATAAGAAAAATATTCATAAGAAGTCTTCACTGGGTTAATTTCCCATTAATTTGTCTGTGCTAGTATTCTTAACATAAGTTGAACACTATATCTGACTGCTCTGAGATAGTTCGAAGTGAGCACTCTCAAAACAGAAGTGGAATAGCTGTAAAAAATAATCCTCATTGTTAATTAAAACTTAAAAAGTGGAAAAAAACCCATTAAAAATATCTATGGCTACCAAATTAAAATTATTTGTTGACTCTTATGCAATCACGACTACCTTTTAGATACAGTTATAGCAATTAATTTAAATCCAGTTGTCTTAATTTAAATCCAGTTCATACAGCAACCTGACATGGGAAGTAATAATATGATAAAATTTCTTGAAGTAATATGGCTTAGTGAGTTCTTCCTCTTCTATACATCTATGTGCTCTGAACATAGCATTGGGCATAGCTAATTTATTTATTGGTCCATTTAAAGAAAATAACGATACTCAGAACATGGCAGAATAAAACTTTTCTTCCAACTGCAGTGCAAAAATACATAATTATTCTTAATTAAAATGAAAATCAAACAACTCTAATACAAACATTATAGATACTAAATTGATTAAAACAAGAGCAGAAATTATTTTGATAAAGTGTATAAAGGAAATATGACAAATCTGTTGGGAAGCATATTTCTTTAGTTCTTCCCCCCTCGCCCCCCGAATCGTTCAATATCTAAGGTTATCATGCAGTTATGGAACATATGGGGGCATTGATAGTGGCTTTGATTCAAAACTTACAATTCTATTAGCGTATCTCATATGAGCACATAACTAAATTTTTACTAAACTTATGATGAAGGTTTATTTGGTACTTATTTCCAAGTAGCTACAGCAGATCAACATTTGCTGTAAAACTTCACACAATAGAAGACTAGTAGCATTAAAGACAGACAAAAGAAGGGAAAATAAATCACAGAGCTCAATAAGATAAAAAGAATGACAAGTATTATAATCAGGAACAGAATGATAAATCAAGCAGAATTTAGAACATCAAAAATGCTAAGGCTTTTATGACCTTGACATTTTTCTTTGGATAGTTGCACAAAGAAATATTTACTGTAAAAAGTAAATTACTTTAAAAAGGTGCAACATAAGCACTTCTTTCTTACAAATGCGTAGCTAAATAGTTTCTATTAGCTGCTGGAGAGCAGAAATAAAATCTCACATTTTAACACTTAATGAGGAATAAAGATCACGGATTTATTCATATTGTAGAGTGTTATATTTTGAATGCACTGTAGTCTTATAAGTCAAAGACCACGCTCAGATGAAATAACAATTTTACCATCATGTGAATCAATTCAGTTACTGTATTGTACAATGATATTTGGCATAGACACATATCTGTACGCACATGCACAAATACAAAAGAAAAATATTAATGTCAATATATATTATGTGCAACTAATTGCTTAGAGTTCAACCTTCCTAATTTTAGATGGTTTTACTGAAGTGCTGAAGTTCCATTATTATTTCCTTACATTTCTTTTATGTTCAGCAACAGAGATTGATTACCTTCGCAAGCACTGGCATGCAATCCTCTGCGCTGTTCAACAGTTGGCATGGTTCCTGACCTAGTCTGACTTAGCCAAGCAGCATGCTCAGAAACAATATCCAGGCATGGTTCAAGATCGGACAATTCCAAATGAATAGTTTGAATACCACTGCCTGTGTCTGGGGGTAAGAGAATTTACCTCCTTAAGCACAGTTTGTACCACCACAGCTGGCCTTTGGGGCCACAGGGTAGTCACTGGCCTTTTTTATTTACTAGAGAGACTCAGAGACAGTGGAAAACATTGACTCCATCTTATGATTTTTGATAGCACACTTAGTTACTTCACATTAATGCATTTCACTTATAACATTATCAAACTAATACATACATAATTTTAATATAAATCCTATAATACAATCTCTGCTCAAACCTATTGTGGTTTAAGGCAAAAAAGAGCTTTATAGTTTGATTTGCTGATTCTGTAAGAGCATTAGCAGTTTAATAATATTCCACTGTCACTTGTCTTGTTTATTTTACTTATGATCCCTTTGGAATGAGATCACATATAGACATACTATCCAGCATTCCCAGTTTCTGTTGTGGCTTGCAATTGCTACCGCTGTACAACAGATGGATATATATTATTTGAGAGACGTGATGCATAAAATATTTCTCCTACTGTATTCTTAACACTTGAATTCTAATTTACATAGGGATATGAACCACTTACAGTGATTTCTCCTCAAAACCAGAACTTGCGAGGTTTGATGATGTACATTGAGGCACACAGGTGAAAGAAATGATCTAGTATTACTTTCAAGGTTTGATAACTAAAGCACAAACAGGACAAGGAAAATAGATAGGTAACATGAAAATGCTGAAGACCTTCAAGGGAAACAGACATAGTCCAGAAGTCTACTTGTCTTTTTTGAATTATATTGACAGTAGGTCAACTTGGGCGAACTCATACATTTTTACAAGGTTGACATTCAATTGAGTTTAGCTTATGCAAAAAGTATTTTGGTGCTATATTTGCTGATACTATCATATTCCTTTCCTTCTTTCACTATTGCTTAGCTTTAAGAATGGCTAAGAGTATGTCCAAGGGCATATTTTTATTCATAGTCGTTGCCAGAGGACCTGTGAAGCACAAAGGCACTGAAAAAGCTCTCAGAATTGATGAAGTAAAGAAGCTATTTAAAAGCTGATAAAAGCAGAGAACCAATGTATGTCAGAGATATAAATCACCAGTTTGTAACCATAAAAGGCTTCATGTTTCGGTCTAATGAGAAAAAGCGTTAGTTCTGTGGAAGTAGCAAAATGAGTTACATAAAATGTGTTTGGGAGAACGATGAAGCCCCGTGGGTTGTACTGCAGCAAGAATCCATGACACATCCCAGTCTGCAGCCTCGGGAGCCTATAAAACAGGACGGAATATACATAACATGATTTGCTTTAGAGAGGACAGCCAACATGCTAAAATGCAGCAAATGTTGTAGCGCAGTTTAGCGAATAGGTGGTGACTGACTTCCAACATCAGAAGACAATTACACAGACTCCACCAAAACTGCCATTATAACTCTTCAGTGCTGTGTCCAAATAGTTCCATGATAGGCTGTTTCCATTACTTTTTCAAATTCAGAACCCTGCAGTTTCAATATATTTTCTGCCTTAATCTACTGCGTAGTCTGAAGGTGGCTGAACTTTAGAAAAAGTTTATTTAAAATATGTATAGTGAGATATAAATTGCAGTCCATCCTAAATCTTCCTCTTCAGATACAAAACAGGCTGAAGCAGAAACACACAATTAATGCCACGAATTAGAGGTATTTTATAATTATTTAAGCAGCTTGTTCTTAATTTATTCAAACAGTCAGTTTATATAACCTGAAGATTTGTTATTGAAAATTATATGCAAAGTTAGATTCTACATCCATTTAAAAAAACCCTAAAACTTACTTCTATAAGCACGCCATTTTGAAATTACCGTATTACTTGATACATAGCCTCAAAGCCTCCCAATGACTACAGAAGATTATTTCATTATTCTCAGTGCAATATCCAAACCCACGGAAAGACAACAAAGACAATAAAGTACTTTTTTTCATAAAATTTCATCTACAGTTTCTTCTCTGCTGCTAAAACACTACATATTGTGTTTTTCAGCCAACTCCTTATTTCTAATGCACCTAGGCAACTTTTAACTCATTTTGGATCAGGAAACTAATTTGGAGGCACGAAACATCCCCACCCTACCCTTATTATTAATAAAAATTGGGACATTTAACTCCCTTGCCCAGACAGGAACCTTTTTTTTGTCTTTGAAGATAGAAAGCATTTGTTCAGCCATTTACGTCCAGTAATTTTCCCCTGTGGCCAGGCAGCTTTTAACTTTATTTCTTTTACTGAAAAAAAAAAAAAAAAAAATAAATAGATAAAGGCATGAAACTGCTCATGATTTGCCTTACTTAATAAAAAGTGAAAGTTAAAGTGCTTCATCCATGGCTAAAAAAAGCACTGAAAACTTGAGTCAGTTAAATTAGTTGTTATGAATACATTATATAGTGAAGGTAATTTTTTCTTCTTAGCTTACAAACTTAGGGGTTTTAATTTTTTTTTTCTTTACTGATAAATGAACTTGTTATTCTTGTACTTATACCAAAATAAGCATTTGCTTTGGGGCTGCGGTTTTTTTCTCTATTTTGGGGATTTTTCATTTTGGTTTTTTAACATTTTTTTAACATTTTTTTTTTTAACATTTACACTTTCTAGCCAAAGTGATTTGAGAAAACTGAAGGTACACCATGCCCAAATGACTTAAGTTCTGAACTGGAGGGTTTGTTTGTTTGTTTGTTTACTTTTTTCACTAAGAAAAAAACTTTAATACAGCATTCAGAAAATTTCAAAATTTGCTCTCTAATCTTATTCTGTGCAGAAGGTGATTTTTTTATCAGCACTGGGATGCTTTGCAGTGCACTATAGGGAATGAAATTAAAATTCAGGGTCTATCTCAGCAAGGACAGAATGAAAAAGGGACTGTCTTAATTGTATTTGTTGACTGGTTTCAGTAAACGATTCATTAATATTTATTAAAAAAAACAAAAATATGTAGATCCAACTGTGTACAAGATCAATTTTATGTTATTGCATGCAAGAAATTACTCCAGAATTGAAACACATATATTCAGCACTATGCTTAATTCAGAAGTCCTAATAAATGAAAGTAATATAAATTAGATGTTAGCCTTTCTCTATTTAAATATAGAGTAATGTCAATAATAATTCTTAATGCCATCTTTTATGCATGATCCTTCCTTTACCTTTAATTTTTAACCTTAGGTGTTCTTCAGTCATTGTCAAATGGAAAGAAAACTGCTAATTTGGAAAGGTTGAAATTCACCCTACGGTGGAGGCTAATGCCTTATTTATATACCACTTAAACCTTATTTTGAAGGTTTAAGCAGGATTCAAGAGATGAAGTGGCCTGTGCCATATCTCTGCATAGAAATGAATTTCCCCTTAGCAAAAGCTCAGCTGTTGCAAGAGATCTTGAGTATTCTGTGAATTGAGAAAAAAAAATCCGCTCAGAGCTCACATACAGAGCCGTGTTAACTGTTTTGTTTCTGAGGTAAACACCACATTTCTTTCATTATTAATATATTTTAGCAGAAGTAGTTATGCTTAACACTGCCTGATTATTTTTTTTTAAATTTTATTTTTTTGTAAAAGTGAGGCCGCAGAATTAATCAGGCCCATCTGCATGCACAAAAGACATGACACACGGAACAAAAAACGTCTGAAACAAAACTATGCTTCCTTTCACAAGCAATAGGGGAAATTAATGTCATCACTAAGCTGAAGACATAAAGAGATTCAAAATTAAAAATCCTTTGAAAGCTTCCAACAAGATTCCTATAATCAGCTGGAAGATAAGTAATGATCAAAGCCCTTTAAAATAATATTGCTCACCCCATTAGAACTGCTTAAATGTACCCTACCATTCCTCATAAATTATATAAGATTACTGCAGAAACTATGCCATTGTTTCACTAAGAAGCCCAGATGTTTTAAGGGTTGACTTCCCAACTCACATAAGGTTAAAAGCCAAGACTAAAAAAGAAACCAAACAAAAACATAGCACCCCCCCCCCCCCGCAACCAGCTGCAGTTATAATCCTTAATTATCGCTAATGTAACATTTCATAGGTGCTCAATTGCTCTGACAAATTGCCTTATACTGAAGTTGAGTCATGGAAAGGGAAAGAAAGTGAATGCCTTTCCCAATGGAGTGATATTAGGATTTTGGTTGGTTTAGGCTTATTTTTCTTAAGCAAAGATGGTATAAACCTATTGTTTCTTCGTTTTTCCTGAAGAATCTCTCTTCTTTTGTTAAATGTCATTTTGCCTACACTGTGGTTGGTGAAAAGAGAAAAACACAGTTCCACATGCTTCATTACCAATGTTGCCCTATGAAATAGCTCCAGGGACGTTACACAGAGCAGTGTCAAGTTAGGATCTGAAAACATTTTAAGTAGGAGTCCAGAATAATGTATGTTTGACAGTTCTGCTAAACATTTGAGATTTATTATCTGATGCACGGTGTGCTTTTAATAGCAATATTGTTATTGCTTTTGCTGATAACAATTTGAAGTGGTCACCTTGTCTTCTCCTCTAAACATTCAGAGGTAGCTCATATGGCATTGTTTATCAGCATTACTTGTAGATGGAGGAAGTTTGCAACGTTTCAGAAATTGCTTTGTGCAAGCTGTTACAAAGGGAATGTCAACTTCTAGTATATGCAGTGTGCAAAGTCAATTTGATTGTCACGTTTATTTACTTAGATTTAAAGACACACAAGTATAGGAACACCTATTCTATGCTTCAGGTATGCTTGTCAATGTAACTGCAGTGCAAAAATCTGTATGAATTCCAAACAGCAGCATACTCCCCTCAGATACTCATACCCAAATAAGACAAACACTATCCAAATCAAATCAACACATCTCCATTTTATCTATATCCCAAGTATGTTGTATACCCTATCCCCATCAATTTTTGTTATTCTGAAATGTTCTTTAATAAGTTTTGAAACAGCAAGCCGTAGTACCATGTTCAAGATTAAATTGTCTTGAAACCTAGGGAAATTCAATCACCTCCACAAAATCACTCTGTGACACAGAACTCCAAGAAATCTTTCAAACAAGATTAATCTATGCCAGCAAACATCCAACAAAAAATAATAGGCAACGACTGCAAGTCATGAATGGAATAGACTAGACTAGAGTAGAATATTTTCAGTCAGAAGGTACCTACAATGGTCATCTAGTCCAACTGCCTGACCATTTCAGGGCTGACCAAAGGTTAAAGTATGTTATTAAGGGCATTTTCCACTAACAGGCTTGGGGCAACAATGACCTCTCTAGGAAGCCTGTTCCAGTGTTTGACCAGCCTCTCAGTAAAGAAATGCTTCCTAACGTCCAGTCTGAACCTCCCCTGGTGAAGCTTTGAACCATTCCCATGTGTCCTATCACTGGGTACCAGGGAGAAGAGCTCAGCAGCCCCCTCTCCACGTCCCCTCCTCAGGAAGCTCTAGAGAGCAATGAGGTCACCCCTCAGCCTTCTTTTCTCCAAACGAGACAAGCCCAAGGTCCTTAGCTGCTCCTCATAGGACATTCCTTCCAGCCCTCTCACCAGCTTTGCTACCTCCTCTGGGTGCATTAAAGGACCTTCACGTCCTTCTCAAATTGTGGGGCCCAGAACTGCACACAGTACTGCTGGTGGGGCCGCACCAATGCTGAATACAGCGGGATAATCACCTTTTTTGACCTGCTGGTTGTGCTGTGTGTGATGCCCCCCAGGATGGGGTTTGCCCTCCTGGCTGCCAGGACACACAACTAGCTCATATTGAGCCTCCTGTCGACCAGCACCCCCAGATCCCTTTCTGCAGGGCGGCTCGCCAGCCACTCCTCTCCCAATCCATACTTGTACCCGGCATTACTCCATCCTAGGGGCATCATCCGGCACTTGGACTGGTTAAACTTCATGCCACTGATGATTACCCAATGCTTCAATCTATCTAGATCCCTCTGCAAGGCCTCCTGTTCCTCAAGAGCGTCAGCAGCACCTCCCAGTTGGTATCATCAGCAAACTTGCTAATGGTGCATTCAATTCCTGCATCCAGATCATTGATAAATGTATTGAACAGAACTGGCCCTGGAATTGAGCCCTGGGGAACACCGCTGGTGACCGGTCACCAGTCAGATGCAGCCCCATTCACTACAACCCAACACAAAAGTGTTGCATGTTAATAATGAGACTGTCTTTTCTTTATCAAGAACGTTACTATAGATTTTTCAGCATTGACTCCAAGCTTGTAAAATGCTAGTCACTGATAGTGCACATAGTGCACTATCGAATCTCAAATAGAAAAAAGTCAGGTACCAATAGCAAGGGTTTGCTTTCATATGAGAATGTGCTTACTGGAGTCTTTTTGGGAAATAATTCTGGGTGAATAAAAGCAGTCCTATTTATATTTTGTAATTATCTGGAACAAATATAGGGATAATAACAAAAAATCTGGTCATGATTCATTTCAAAGAGAAGATAATCAACCAAGTGTAGACAAGTGCAGTGTCTGCCAAAGCAGGACAAAACACCAGTTGAGAAGGGAAGTCAGATTGTCTCATTGCAGCTTCTTGCACAACCTTTACGAGAAACGGGTGACTAGTTATGAGCCACTCTACCATGCTAAGAGATAACTTTCCAAGCAGAAAATACACAAGTGTCCTTTAAAGCAACCAACTAATTTCTAAATTAAAAATGAAAGCCTTTATCAAGAAAGGAGTCAGTATTTTCTTAGCAATTCCAAAACCCAGGAAGAACAAGGAGAGAAACTTCAAAATATGGAAAAGAATTTTCTCAAAATAATAAGTTTTCAGTGCTAATTTTAAAAGAAGTATTTCTTCTCCTGAATCAAAAGGGAGAGATTTTTAATTCCTAATTTCTAAATTTTAAAAGGGAGAAAAAAATCCAAACCACAGCTGCCTGACCAGCTTCACTAAATAATCAATGACACAAGAGCAGATGTGAGCTGCAGGGGATGCCAGCATGGCAATTGCTTAAAGCTTTACACTACAGAAAGTCCCAGTAGACCAAGTAAGGTAGTTGGGAAGTCATTTGCAAGGATGAGAGGGAAGGAGCCTGTGACTTAACCTCTCCATTGAGCATCTGTTTAAGAATAATAATAACAACCTTTAACATCTCTCCTCTTAAACTGAAAAGAGCACGTGCTATAAATATATATATTTGCTGAAATGTGAGAATACTCCGAGCTTGATTTAGCCAGAGTAAATCTACGGTGGCCTTCTGACTTTAACGGATATAGACCATGAGCAAATTTGGTTACCGAATGGGATTTCACACATTCTGTTTGGGGCTTTTTTAGGCATCTAGCATTGGCATAAGTCGGAGGATCTGTAGTAGGAGCTGATAGTCAACAGATTAAAAAGAAAGTGTCTCCAGAGAATGATCAAGAATATTGCAGTTAAGAAGCCCAAAATTTGGCACAGTGAATAATTTTCCTTTTCCCATCTTTCCAAAAGTGTCATTTGTCCATTTGTCCATTTTTCCTAATATATCATTTTAATATGCAAATTCACAAAACTGAAATCCTATTAGTGCTGTCCAAGAAAGTTTCACTTTAAAGAGAGAGTATAAAGCACTCATATCTATCCAAAACTATACCTCTGCTGAAAGTTTTAAATCAAAGTGATCTCTTGCCTTCAGTCTATATTTAAATGCCATGGGTAACAATTCAATTATTCAACAAAGGAATGATTTCATTGGCAAACAAAATTCCATAAAGTTACTAATTACATGAATGGTTGTGAAAAAAGAAACAGATAATATATTCTAAACCAGAGCTGAAGATCATAAAATTTCAGTCCAGAAATTTGGAAATTTTTATGCAGATGGCACTAAACTTTTGCTCAGAATCTGGCAATGATACATGTTTGTGAGGTTTAGTTTCCTAACACGTTTCCTTAATCCTTCTAAATCAAGCAATAGAAAAATCTTTTAGGTGTCATATTTCTTACTGAACAGTAATTGAAATAGACCTATGACTAGAGCTTTATTAGCTGAAAGGATTAGCTGAAAAAGTTTGAATTTGCATGAATCACAGATTCTAGATTCTAGTATGTCAAATTATACTTCAAAGTGTAATTCAGTCTCCTTAGATTCACTAATCTTTGTAGAGATTTTTATAGACCTAATTGTAAGACATTAATAGTTTACTGTTACTGCTGTATTTACTCCAATTCAAAAGTCCTGATGTTTAAAGACATACTATTGAAAAGTATCACAGATGTATATTTGCCTATGAGTTACAGTAGTAGCTGAAGTAGAAAATTAAAACAACCTTCAAGCTCTCTCGTAAGTGGTAATTGTGTTAAACTTCAAATGAATTGTGCTTAGGTATTCTGCTTCTTGTGTGAGGACTGAAATCAGTAATAACCCTCCAAGTTATATTTCCTGCCAAAATTATTTAATTAAGCCATGTATTCAACAGCATAGCAGTTAAAATGACTCAGCATGGAGACACTTCTAAATGAAGGACATGAAGTATCAAAATGACAAAGGAACATGAATAAAAAATGGTGTGGGATTTTTTTTTGTTTGGATGTTTCTTGTTTGGTTGGCTTTGTTTTTTTGTTTTGTTTTGGTTTTTTGTTAAAAGTAGAAACAAAACAATCCCTCAAGAAAAATCAAATCTAGAATTCGGTCTGAAGGAAAAGTTCTTGCATATGTTCTGGACGTGAAATTCAGGAGGTGGCTGTGAGATTGTAATGTTCTTCAGAGGTGACATTGCCCAGAGGATCTATGGGGCAATCTTCCCCCACTGAAATAAATGAGAGGCTTGTAGTGGACTTCAGTGAAATCTGAATCTTGTTATGAACAATCACACGCTTCACCGAATTCACATTTTGTGGGAAAGTATGACTAAGATATTTTAGTAAGATATTACATAAGTTTTCTAAAACTCTCACACAGCATCAAACATATTTTCCCCTTGCCCTGCCCCGATCTTGATCCCACACAGGGTAAAGGTACTCAAATCATACTGTTGTATTGCAATAGCAATTTTAAATGTTTTTTTTTTTAAGTATGTTGTGAAGTAATTACAAAGATTCTCAGAGTAGTTCATTACCGCTTTCTGTCTTGTTAGGCCAGCTTCCACAACCACCTAGATCAAGCAGACTGTGGCCCAGATCTCATGCATCTCTCTATTTTTTGGTAGGGTTTTTTTTACAAGCACAAGTAACATCTGTCCTTTTCAGTCTCTTCACAGCATCCAACCACTCTGACAGATGTTTCCAAAACCATACTGTCTGCTAACATTTAAAGGAATACAGTATTTGCATAAACACTGGGAATTCCAATCTTAGTACTTTCCATACTGTTTTAATTTTTTAAAATCAACATTTTTTGTTCTATACCCATCATTTTGTTTTACTCCTCATAAAGCAGACATTGTGTGCACACATCTGTTAAATCTGGGCTGCATTTATTACAGTTCTGCTCCTCCAGAAACAGGAAGGATTAATTACCACAGACCGGCTCTAGAAGCACCCCCGTGTTTCTTAACACACCAAATTAATTCAGAGTTGACAAAACTCTTTCAGACACAACCTGCTTCCTGCTGATGGCGCTTTATTAGCATATTCTTCCCAGAAAAAAAATGCCTCATAGACCCTTTTTACCTCTCCTCAGAGTTCAATTTGTAAAGCACTGAGTGACAGGCAGCAAAATGGCTTGAATATATCTACGGCAAGTTGCCAAATCCTCCCGATAGAAGCACTTTGGAGCCTTTGTTCTGAGTACATTAAAGTCACAGAAGGTCCATGTACTGTAGACAGTACAGGGCAGGCAGGATGTTCACAGTAAGACAAAACAGCAGGTGATAAATGACATTAAATAACAGTGAGAATTTACCACAGACTAAATTAACTACTGGAGTGAAATGTTCTCAGCTCTAAGGCTATATTAACAGTGAATTTATAATCAGGTGATTATAATTCTTTTTAGTGTTCAAGGAAGTCTATATGTAAAAATGATCAAGACAGCTCTATTTAACTCCAGAGACAAGCTGCTGGAATGGATTCTAAAAACGATAGAGAATAACTCTTCTTTCCAGCCTTATTGAGTAATTTATACAGTAAGTACTTACAAGTGAATTTGATTGTTGGATACCTGACATGCTCCGTTTCATGAAAAATTAGAGCCACAGTGAGTTGCTCCTACCTGATCAAACTCTTGAAAAGAGGCTTTTGTCATTTCAGTTTAAGAAACTTGCAAACGAAAATTCGCTAGCTCTCAGGTGAGGGGCAAAAAAGTGAATCACTGTCATCTATATAAATTCTTACTGAGTTTTATGTTTTGTAAGAAGAATAATATTATAATTTAATTGAGTAACCATATCACCAATTAACATTACTGCACAATCTCTTGATACCATCTCAATATGTGATTTTTATATTAGAAAATAAATGTTTATTTCTTATAAATAAAAATCAGAATCTCAAGATTCCCTTTCTATATTTAATGAATATGTTACTGTTCATTTGTATAGTGCTCTTTTCTCTACATGGAAAGACAATTTTTCAAGACTCACTATTTTCCTTGTTTTGTTTGCCTAGAGTTAACACAGCTTCTCTAGAATATCTGGCAGAATCTGCACTTTTTATTCTAGGAAAAGAGCACAAACAACCAAAGATAGTAAAACAACCCAAGCAACCACTGAAGAACAAAATCAATAAAGAAAAACAAGATAAATGCAAGAGGCAAAGAAACACTGGGTAAGAAGTATTTTGAAGAAGGGCCTAAATACTGTGTTCTGAGACTTGGTCTTATTTCCACTTACAATTCAACTTTTTTGTATAGGGTCCCTGTACTGATTGCTGTGGGTGTTTATTAGGATGCACAGGAGAAAGGAACAAATTCATAAAAATAAATATATTTTAGATTAAGCTAGGCTAGTTTAATAAACTTAACTGGACCTAGTGGCCTTGCGGGCAAGGATTTAAAGCTGGCTGGTGTCACCATGTTCTGTCAGCTGAACACAAGCCTCAGCATATCGGTTCCCCCGAGGAATTCACCCAGGAAAGATTGTAGTGGCAAGCGGAAACCCATTCTGCAAAGAGTCAAAGCATTCATTTATTCAAAGGTTATAGTGTACTCCAGTCGCTCTTGATTGCTGAGCTTGGCTCTACTGCAGACATCACTCTCAAAAGGTAATAGATATTAACTGCACTTTGTGAGTGTATAACTGATGGCTAGTGTCTTTGGCTGATGGCTACTCAGCGTATGGTATTCTAACAATATGATACGAACAGTTTACTCTCCTCACGATGTCCGCTAGGCTTGATAGAACAGAATTAAGAGGCATAAAATAGAAACATATTGTACTGTGTTCTTATACCTATTAATTCCATCCACTATTTCTCAAAAGCTTCATAAATGTATTTAAAACTTAAACCAGACTGCTTGTGAACTCTGTGTGTGTGTGTGTGTGTGTAAGTATTCTTTCCTAAATCCAAGAGTTTTGAACTAAAGTAACACTATAAAACCAGTTTTGATAACTAAAACACCCAATGGTCACAGTCCACCTGTCATCTTTCAGAGGAAATAACAAAAACCCCTGAGTTCCTATGGTTTCTCCAGTGGTTAGGTAAAGAAAGAAACTATTCAATTTTCTTCAGACCTTTTACTGTCACTACCTGATCTCTATTTGTATTCTGGATAAAGAAGGTCTTAAAAAAGTGTTGTTTCTCTATGCCTAGCCAATCAGGCATAAGGATATTTTTGAAATATGCTTTTTGCTCTTTTCAATGCATACATTTCAAGAGAAAAATACCAGTAAGCATTTCATTCCAGGAAAAAAAATACAAAACAAGCTACAGCAAAGGTGATGTAAAAATTAGCGAATGCTTCAACACAGAAAAAATGCCTCCTGTGTACTCACACAAGTTCCCAAGGAGTGCACTGGATCCAGCTGCCAAACACATCATAGCGGGTTAGATCATGCTTTTAAGTTTGAAGCTTCACTAAAACACAAGATCTTGCCAAATGTTCTGTTTTTTAAAAATACATTCTATATGCCAGATAATATTACACATCTTTTTCTTTTAAATTAGAACATTTAAAACATAGCAGCCTAAGTTTCATACCCAACCAGTCATTTAAGCTCATAAAGTTGTATTAAGAGCAATCATTTGAGACCAATGGGAAATTAGAAGCCAGAATGCAAAAAGTACAACTTGATTGAATATTGTGGCTTCTTTATTTAACCAATCGAAAGGTTACCTTGGAGTTCACACAACAAAGTCTTCTGGAATTGCCACATTTCTGTGCTAAAAATTTCTGAATTCTCAGATTTTATCTTACAACATCATCAAGATCATCCTTAATTTCTTCTTTCGAGTGGAGCAGTATTATCAGTGACCAGCAGGCACAGATGAAAGCATATTCTAAATAAGGTTTCTTTGGTTCCTCCATATTCCTGATTTAAAACAGCAACAACAGAAGTGTAAGAGGGAGAAAGTCTCTTCCCTTTGTACAGAGGATAAGCTTGAGACTCCACGCCCTTTAAAACATTATCGTTCAAT
Source organism: Haliaeetus leucocephalus (assembly GCF_000737465.1). Taxonomy (NCBI): domain Eukaryota; kingdom Metazoa; phylum Chordata; class Aves; order Accipitriformes; family Accipitridae; genus Haliaeetus; species Haliaeetus leucocephalus. Next base: position 5,259,795 of record NW_010973062.1, read on the forward strand.
TACTTTCTATTTTAAAAATATACACGGGATCATCTTGCCCTTTGATATGGTTGGCAGATAGTTTCTTGTCTTTATTCTATCATCATTTATACAAGGCGCTTGCACAGCTGCTTCAACAAAACAACAACAATAACAGAAGCATGCACAAAGCATGGGAGCTTTCTGTCTGTGCCTTAGAATCCAGACTGACTGTAGTCTTGACTTCTCCATCAAAAGGTCAGGTTACACTACAAGTCTTTCATCAATTGTTCTGCGGAAAGGTCTTTTGTATCTCTGATCTTGATGTTGCTAGGGTGGATATTTTTTGGGGTTTTCTTTTGTTTTGGTTAAGTCCCTATACTTACTACATTGAGATAAATATGCATATGATGCAGCTCTCACCAGACACAGTTCTGCGCCCTGTGACTCACAGCAAAGCAAAGGTATGTAAATTGGCAACAGCAGTTCGCTGTCTCTTCTCTGAACAGATTGCACCCCAAGACAGGCCCTCTGGCACTCTTTCATTCTGCTGCTGATGCTTGCCATTGTGGAGTTCTCCCTGGCTTGTTCCTTGCTGTTAACACTAGGAAATCTCGCAAATATTCAAAGGAAAATGTCAAGGGTCATTCCAGAAAAAAAAAAAATTAAAAAAAACCACCTCAGGGTGTGTTTTTAAAAAACGTTGTATTAGTATTCTTTAGAAGATATACTAAACAGAGAACAAGGAAGCTACTAAAATATATAATCCCTAATTCCATACTGACTCTTTTTGTTTGAAATGAACCTTTCATAATTGCATATATGAAAATAAATCTCGAATATTAGGAGTTTCATCAGTCTTTAAAAATAGAATCATGAATTTTTGATTGTGGGTGTTGTGCAGTTCCAGTAGTGCCACTAGTTTCTCACAAAATAGTCAGATATCATCCAAAATGCAGGACATCGCTTTCTGCAAGTATTAACCATGTATCTGCAAGCAGACAGCATTAAATTTATCACATATTATTTTCAATGGACTGCCCAGATTACTAAAGAGTTGAAAACATCTCATTTAAAACTCTTTGGGGAACACTAATTATGTTTTTTATAGTTACAATCTGCCAATTTTCCCCTGAATATATAGCAGCTAATTTAAATTTGCTACAGACTTTAGATAGCTGTGCCTCCAAAGTAATGCATGTTCCACAGCTCTAATATGCAACAGTGGGCAAATATATAGACCATGTAGAGTGTACTTCTGCTACCTGTCTCTCACAATGGTACATGTTTGGGAATTTGAAAACTAATTTTGCTTGGCTCAGAACTCAATGTGTGCTACAGTACTTTCAATCTCTGTTAAAAGCCTGACAAATGCTGTGTTTGATGACTCTGCACTACTTGCAACATGCTTATTACACAAGGAAAGGATTTTACATTAGATTTTTTTTTTCAACATAAAAGCAATTTTGGATCACAAAAAAAAGAAGCCAAGTATTAAACCCTTTTGTCATTCAGTATCTGGAAGCCTGCAGCCATTAGTCTGACTTTGTTTCAGAGAACAGTAATCAGAGACTGCATGCATCTGTAAGATTTTTCCTACTTTATGCTTCCACACATTTTCTTCTCGTACACCTAGTTAAGCCTAACTGCCATAGTCAAGTGTTGCTAAAACTGATCCTGACTCTTTTATCAGTTCCAGTCAAAACCATTGCAAGCAATAGGCAATTTCTAACTCCTTCGTAACTCAGTTAGGGTCTCAGAAGAGGTCAATTTTTTGGCCCAAACTTACTCCTGCTGGAGCAGTTGTGACACAGGTGTAGACATTTAAAATCATGTTTCTTTCCTGGTAAGAAAAGCACAGGAGTAAGCTGACCTCAGTGAAAGAAACAAATTCTTTGTGTGTGGGGGAAAGACATGGAACCACTGAAGCACCAAAAAGTGACATTGTGCTGAGCACAGGCTATTTATCTTGCTAAATAAACAGGCCAAGTCATACGATCTTTGTTCACTTAAAACTACCACTGATTCCAAAAGAAACTGACTACATAATTTCCCTCACTATGAATAATTCTACTAAATGAATATATTTAATCCACATGAATATTTATCACTTCAAGCTTATGAAGTATTTCTAGTACTGAAATCACTGTGAGAGTAAAACAATATTCTGCATTTTAAAAGTCTTTCTACTATCTCTGTGTCTGTCTGCTGTTGAAGAAATTCTACAATAATTTCAGTGAGCTTGACACTAACATCTGCAGTGGAGTACAGATATCAGAAGAAAACAAATGGCATTGGACTGCTTACACTTTTCTACCGACATTAATAAAGTCAGTGTTTCTCATCTTGTCCCTGTCCCAGTAAACTAACAATGTTGAACATAATTGCAGTACTTGCATTAAATACAACAGCGGGACATTTTATCTCTCATCATCTAGTTCAAAATTTACCAAAATACTTGTTCAAGTTATTGCTTTATAAAAGACATATCAATTACGGGATTTTTTGCATCAAATGTCCCACAGAAATTTGTTTGAGATTTGTGAGCAAAAGAAAAGGATCATATTTTGTTACCTATCTATTTCAAGGGAGTGCACAATATTTTTTGTAGTATATTTTAAAAAAAAATTCTCAAAAAATAAATTACAATTTTACTGTTTTCTCTACTAAGAGCAGTTTTATATTTATTTACATTTTTTATTCATGTGTGGGTGTGCAAATACATTAAATATCTACACATTTTCTATGCCGTATGGAAAAGTCTACAGCATTTAAACTTTACCATAAGGCTGGATGTTTTTAATGAAGTACAGTTAACATTTGAAAGGTTCAGACTGTCTAATAGAGCTGCTGGAAAGGACGAGAGACATAAGGTTGTTTATTTTTTACTTCCTGTAATAATAAAAAAAAAGAGCTTACCAAACTGTGTTGAATTTTACTGAAGTGATCCAGGAAGCAGGGGTAGATCCAGCCACAATGTTGACAGAGAAAAAGGATCTGTGTTTTGGTATAACTTTTTAACTCATCACATGACATTGTGTACTACAGGAGGTCCTGCAAAAATATACCATTTCCTCTTTCCAGTAAATCTGTGCTGGAAATTCCTTTCAGTTGCATACAAGACTCAAAAAAAAAAAAAAAGAAATTAATGTTTACTTGCTATAGGTACTCAGGCAGAGGATTCCAAAGTCTGGACAGCAGGTTACTGACAATCCCTATAGAAACAGCTGGTGCTGTGTGGCCTGAATTGGTCACACCTTACTCCTTCTTTGTTTAGGGTAGCCAAAATTCTTGTTCCATGAAGGCAATGGCAAAGACATTATCCAAATGGACAACAAATGTTACAGGCATCAAAATCCTGTTGAACTGAGGTCAGTAATACTACAGAGTTCTAGGTGATGTTGGAAATGGTATAAAACAAGTAAACCAGAGTGTTGTGACTTTGTGACTCTCAATAGCATTTCTAAACAGCCACTTAGTGTCTTTCCTTTGACGTTTACTGGAAAGTTTTGAGTTTTCACTTGAATGCCCTCTTTGAATAAACCCAAATTTGAAATAAATAATCAATTCAAATGTATTTTCTTGTTCCTTTTCAAAAGACTGCCAAGTTTTATACTTCTTGTGGGTTTCAACCACAACCCTCAAAATGGCCTAGGATTTTACTGAAAACTAAATCCATTTCTTTGCAAGACTGGAAAGTATTTTGAATTTCTACTTCTAGAATTTTAACATAAAATATTATTTTGCTTTTCGTTCTTTCTTGTTGTATGTTCTTCTCCAATTGCAAAAGTTTCATAGCTAGCATCATGAAAATTGGAAGGTTCAAAACTTTAGTCAGAAAAGCCACTGCACCTACAAAATTATGAAATATATATGTACCTCACTGTATTTTCCTGTTCCAACAAAAGCATTCTTTATTCCTCCAATATATTTTCTTCTGATTTGCTGTTTGAGTTAAGATTAGGCAAAATAGATTAGTTTTGCAGGGTGAAATGATAGTAAGAGAAACTAACATCACAACCTCTTGCCTAGAAGCACAAGCTTTAATACTTACTTTATAGCTAAAGAATAGTGCACACACACACTTTAGTTATGTCATATTTTCCAAATAAATATTACAAGTCTTGAATGTTTCTGACATTCACCCCAAATCTTAAGATTCATTACATCTAACAGTCTAAAATCTTCTAAATTCCTTCCCTGCCTGAGAGTAAATTATCCCAGTTATTCAAAGATTGTCTGAATTGTCGTCTGGAAATATTTCCTACTGTCTGTTAACTACAGAAAACTAGATAACTGATTTTTTTTATTATTTAGGTTAAGTGGACATGACTGTTTATAAATGGCGTTTGTTTGTACCATGATTGAGCTATTACCTGAGAATAATAAAAGCTTTCTTTTCCTGGAAAATTTGGGAAATACCATAAGGAAAGTTAGATGAAAAACTTTTAGAAAGCTAAAGTTAGGGGAAATTAATCCTGTCTGAACTGCAAATCTAAAGCACCACAGAACATAGCCCAACCGTGCACATTACAATTCCATTACCTGAAATCCAACTGTTTTTTCATGTCTCAAAAGTAGAAACTGGCCTCATAACAAGAAGTGCTGAAACTTTAGAATGGTTGAGATGATTGGGAAATTTGCTAAAGCGCATAAGCAGACCCTTTGTGTAAATGTTATACTACAGAATCCTAGGAATGACCTAGGAACCTAGGAAAGACAAAGTCAGTCCTCAGACAGTTGACTTGGCCAGAGCTGCAGCAACGCTGTTCAGCAGCGTCTGCTTGTCCATATTATGGACATTCCCCTCTTATCGGCAACATCTCCTTCTCTTTCCTATCAGATCTCAGGTGGCAATCATTTCATATGCCACTCTACAGAATGCTCTTCTACTCTCATGTGGTTTTGCATATTCCCATGACTCTCCCCAGCATATCTCTCAGTCTGGAGTTGCTGTAATTTACACTGCTGAACAGAAAAATGGAATGGAAGAAACAGAAAAAGTGGTGGAAAATAAGGTATAACCATCCTAGGTATGTTTCTTAAATTACACTGTCTTGTTCCCTGTTCCTTCTTTTTTACCAGTCATATCAACCTTCAATGCCATTTATCTCAGTGGTGCCTCCAGGTCTTTCATTTCAGTGGTTTTTTTCTTGACAATATACCCTAAACTTTTGTCAGCAAGCTAATGGCTTCTTTTTATTTAAATTCCTCAGGTTGCAGGACAACACAAGTCCTTGATTAGCTGTGAGAAGGGACAGATCCATATGTCATTAAATTAATACATAGGTTTCTCTCAAATGATTTTCAATGAGCTTTTTGTAATTAATATTTTAAACTAATTTCTTAATTTTTTTAAGCATGTAATAAAAAAGGAAACAACCTCAAGCGAAAGAGTAGGATGTATGTATATCTCGGATGATAATTTACATAATCATATTGCTTTAAATCACAAGCTTCTCTTTCATTCCCTGCTGTTCATTATACCTATTATTTTGTCATCAGGTAGAACTGTTTGAAAAATGTGTCCATTCTTCTATGAAAAAATGTAAATTTTTTTTCTGATTATGATATATAGTAAAGTTTAAAACTTGATTTGGGTAAAGTTTTCAATTATAAGATTCACACAAAGGTAAAGTTCTTTATTTTTGCAGAGGAAAATTTTTGAGACCTGTGAAATATTAAGGAATAAGGATAATTAAAACTTTATTACACATCCAACAAGTTGAAAGCGTCATGAAAAGAAGTAAGAAAGAAGATTTTATATATATACATATAAGTATATATATATATATAAAAATTGCTTCTCCTTAGTCTTCAAGAAGTTGTACATATGTAGGCAATCTTGTAAGCCTAGCCTATTTCTGGTGAATTCATTACAGTATAGCACTGTAGTTTCATAACAGAAACTTACTTTTGACAATCAATACCCTATTTCTGTGGAACATTAAGTTCAGTGTCAGCTGAAATGTTCAAACTACCTGACTGGTTCCTAAATATCGTTCCAGCACTTCTCTTAAATTTTTGTATATTCTTACATCTATTTTCTCACAAGTGGTTTTAGAAAGAAAAGTATCAGTTTATCTCACCTACATAAAACATCTGTCTCAGATTAATAGTGACAAAATGAATAAAGCCCCATAGGAAACACTAACATATATGAACAAGCTTTCTACAGGAATTGACCTGCTATTCAAAAAATCAGGATCAAGTTCAAGAACATTATGCGTACTTGAGGGAAAATCCAACTGCACTCTCCGCGTGGGCAGAGGGCCTGCTCCGAGGTGGGATCACTGTCATTCTGCAGCCCTCTTCAAAAGGGGCTGAGGAAATCAAAGGTGACCAATAGCTGGCACAGAGCGCGCTTTTGTGGCATTGGGTGCTTGCCTGCGCACGAGAGGGGCCGGTGCAGGGCCCTGGGTATTGCGACTCCGTGCAGTGCTTTATTCCTTTCCCTCTGCTGGGGGTGTGGGAGCATACACCCTCACTCCAGACTAGACTTCCCACTTCCCACTTGACTTTTTCCATTACAGAGGGCCAAGCACAGAAAATCTGTATCCAAACCAAAATAGAAATGCATTCAAAAGACTTCTCCGTTTTATCAATGTATGCTTTGTACTCCTCAATCAAAAGTCTACTTTGTGATAATAATGAAAATGACAGTGAAGTTACTAAGAAACACAATTCTGCTGCTACAGAAATCTCTCTTCTGTTTATTTTGTAATTCATTCACCTGTGTCTCCCTCTCTGAATCATTTGTTCTTTGATAGGTATTATCCAAAGAAGCTATGCTCAGGATTGAGCCTGTGATGTAGAATCATAGAATCATTTAGGTGGGAAAAGACCTTTAACCTAGCACTACCAAGTCCACCACTAGACCACGTCCCTAAGCACCGCATCTACACGTCTTTTAAATACCTCCAGGGATGGTGACTCAACCATGTCCCTGGGCAGCTTCTTCCAACGCTTGACAACACTTTCAGGGAAGAAATTTTTCCTAATAGCTAATCTAAACCTTCCCTGGCACAACCTGAGGCCTTTTTCTTTTATCCTATCACTTTCTACTGGGGAAAAGGGACCCATCCCCACCTCGATGCAACCCCCTTTCAGGCAGTTGTAGAGAGCAATAAGGTCTCCTCTCAGCCTCCGCTTCTCCAGGCTAAACAACCCCAGTTCCCTCAGCTGTTCCTCATAAGACTTGTGCTCTAGATCCTTCACCAGCTTCGTTGCTCTTCTCTGGACACGCTCCAGCACCTAAATGTCTTTCCTGTTGTCGTGGTTTAACCCCAGCCAGCAACTAAGCACCACACAGCCACTCACTCACTTCCCCTGCACCCAGTGGGATGGGGGAGAAAATCAGGAAAAGAAGTAAAACTCTTGGGTTGAGATAAGAACGGTTTAAAAGAACAGAAAAGAAGAAACTAATAATGATAATGATAACACTAATAAAATGACAACAGCAATAATAAAAGGATTGGAATGTACAAATGATGCACAGTGCAATTGCTCACTACCCACTGATGAATCCCCGAGCGGCAATCCCCTGCCCCCACTCCCCCCAGTTTATCTACTACATGTGATGTCACATGGTATGGAATACCCCTTTGGCCAGTTTGGATCAGCTGCCCTGGCTGTGTCCCGTCCCAACTTCTTGTGCCCCTCCAGCCTTCTCACTGGCTGGGCATGAGAAGCTGAAAAATCTTTGACTTTAGACTAAACACTACTTAGCAACAACTGCAAACGTCAGTGTTATCAACATTCTTCACATACTGAACTCAAAACACAGCACTGTACCAGCTACTAGGAAGACAATTGGCTATCCCAGCTGGAACTAGGACACCTGTAGCAAGGGGCCCAAAACTGAACACAGGACTCGAGGTGCGGCCTCACCAGTGCCCAGTACAGGGGATGATCACCTCCCTGCTGCTGCTGGCCACACCATTTCTGATACAGGCCAGGATGCCGTTGGCCTTCTGGGCCACCTGGGCACACTGCCGGCTCATATCCAGCCGGCTGTCGACCAGCACCCCCAGGTCCTTTTCCACTGGGCAGCTTTCCAGCCACTCTTCCCCAAGCCTGTAGCGCTGCATGGGGTTGTTGTGACCCGAGTGCAGGATCCGGCCCTTGGCCTTGTTGAACCTCATACAATTGGCCTCAGCCCATCGATCCAGCCTGTCCAGATCCCTCTGTAGAGCCTTCCTACCCTTGAGCAGATCAACACTCCCTCCCAACTGGGTGTCATCTGCAAACTTGCTGAGGGTGCACTCCATCCTCTTGTCCAGATCATGGATAAAGATGTTAAACAGAACTGGCCCCAGCACTGAGCCCTGGGGAACACCACTTGTGACTGGCCACCAACTGGATTTAATTCCATTCACCTCAGCTGTTTGGGCCCGGCCATCTGGCCAGTTTTTTACTCAGCAAAGAGTACGTATATGTTTTACCCAGCGAAGAGTTCATTTATTTGAGTTAGGAATAGGCCTGTGACTCAACATGACCCAGTTGAAGTCCAGCAGTCCCAAAATTAAGGATTTGCTTGACATTTTGCAGAACATTCATACCACTTATGTTAGGTGTCAAAGTTACATCAGTTCTTGTCAACAGAGAGAAAAGTTGCTTGTAGAAGGCAAGTTCAGGCAAGAGGTAAATACAGATGTTCTCAATCAACTGTCATGAAAACAGCTTCCCTTCCACAAGCTAGATAGAGAGCCCAGAAAAACTTAGTAGTAAGAAATATTTCAAAAATTGTTCAATGTTAGCAGTCTCCTGAATTGCCTCAGTTATAATTCTTGTGGTTTTCCCATGCTAACCCCAAATTTATCAAGACATACAGTTTATAGACAGCTATTTCAAAATGTTTCCAGGACAAAATTCCATACCATATGGATCTGAGCTGCTGTGTGAATCACCTCTTATTCAGCATTTCAACAACATAAATGTGAAGGTGAGAAGTCTCAGCTGAAAAAAAAAACATGTATGGAAAGGAAGAAAATTCAGGTCCTAATTTCTGAGTAAAATTAAGGACCTCCTCTTGTTAGTCATCAGATAGAACAACACTGAAAAAGTATCAGGAAAGTTCTCATGACAGCAGTCCTCCAATGGTAAAAAGAAAACAGTGCAGGGCCTTGGAACACTAAAAGAGTTGACACTTCAAGAGTAGGAAAAGGAAAAAGGGTAGTCCTAATCTCCTCCTGAAAAGGAGATCAATTCTTCTCCTCTTGAGGGAAAGGATCAGGAACCCATTCTATTTTTTATTCCCTATCCACACTCTTGTCTTTCCTTAACAGATAACACCTATTGCTGCCCATACCCACACTGCCACCGTACTCTCCAAGGCACTGTTCATCACCCTTCACCTTTCAGCAGACTAACCACCTGACACGGTTTCTGATCACTTACAGATATGTTTTTTTCCATCAGATTTATAAGCATTAAAAAAAAAAAAAATCCTTATTCATTGAACAGCAATTCAATGTATTTCAAAAGTAAAACATTAATTGAAAAAAATACCCAAACCTGAGAATTCTTTTGATTAATAAGTAATTCAATCCCTAACATGTTTTTTTCATAAAATCATTGAGGGATGTAAATAAAGGACTATTTTGCTGGTTTTGAAACCTACTTCAAACACAATAAATATAAAAGAAGAAGCTGGCTTTTTTTAGTTTAAATAGAACCGTACATTTCTTAGATGAGAATCAGTACAGTCTTAAAAGAGCCCAAAGTACTATCTATTTCCAGATATTTTTTTTCTTATAAACAGGAATATGTATGAAGATAAATAGAGAAAGAGGGACACAGGGGGAAGGAAGTGGAAAAGAAGGAGAGGAAGAGTACAAGCATGCACTCATTATCATACATAATAAATGTACATAGAAAGTTAAAGAGTGTTTTGGGGAAAAGTAGATATTTGTTTCATTCAGACACATACCAAAAAAAGAGTTCTATCAGTTTCTTTGATATTTTAAGTGGACTTCGTCTTACTCAAAACACCTATGTATATATATACTTCTACCTCAAGATATCCTTTGTAATTTTGGTCCTGTTGCCTCTTTTCCTTTTTTATTTTGTAGAAACAAATACAACAACTCAACAAGATGTCAAATTGAAACATGTCTTTACCAAAACAGGCCACTTGTGCTTACCTCTTAGAGGAGAACCTTAGGAGTGTCCAGTAGCAAAACACGCTTCCAGACCTGTGTACTTTGATAGCAAGCTTGTCAGCAGTTCACTAATATTTCTGGGTGGGGCATGTGCTGTCCAAACAGTCCACTCTGTTTTCTAAGGGTGCGCTAACATGAAATTAAACATTGTTCATGTTCCCACATTCATTATCTAGATATTTATGTAGGTATTGCAGCTGATTTACTAGTAATCCTTCAACCTCTAGGCAGACACAACGTTGGATGCTTAGCAGTGGTGATTTGTGCTTATTTATTGTCAAATGTAGCTCCCATTTATATAGAGGAGAAAAATTTTAAAATAGAAGAAAACCGATTGTTTTAATGATCCTGTTAGGATCTACCTTCTAATTTTCCCCCTTCACAGTGATTCCTTGTATGTTTAAAACTCCTATTTAATGCCACAGTTGTGTTAATGATTCATGATATTGGGCATTGTGGGGGTTTTTCTACTTTTATGTCCTGATTTGGAGTAATGGAGAGGAATGATATTCCTCTGTTGTGAAAACATTCAGGTATCGAAGTTTGACTCTCTCTTCTGTGATACATTTCCAATGTTATTCAGAGGATCCACAGAAGGCAGATCTACATTCTGCACAAAATTGGACGTGAAAAGTATAGTCACCATGGTCGTGCCTTGGTTGATAATCTCAGTCCCCTTTGAAGGGTTGCTGTCATTAAAGAGAGAAGCTATTTGTCCATTGTTCAACTAAAAAATGCTTGGCACAGGGAGTGTTAAAGTAGTGGAATATAAATTGGCCATTTCAGATAAAATAAATTATTATTAATAATAGTTATGAAGATGATGATGATGATAATGATGTTAACAACAAAGTGAAAACTGAAACTGATATTTTTTCTTAAAATTTTTTTTCTACCAAAATTTATTAGTTTTCTAAAGACATAGATTGAAAACCACATGTATTTTTGTGGGGAGTGGGGGGAAGACTAAATTAAATTGTCTGTTTAATTGATACTAAAACTATATTTAAAATATACGAGAATTTTCAATTTAAATAATTAAAAGATTCTGATTGGCTTTCTATCATCCATGACTGTTAACTGCATGCAGAATTAAAGAAAAAATTTTACCTATTCCCTAATCTGTAGTTTTAATTTATGTTTGTCAAATATTTTGTTCAAATTCTTCAATAGTATTTAGATTTTATGCCATATTCAAGCTGGGGAAAAGAGGTCATAGAAGAGCAAATGCTAAGTGGAACATTTGGCAGAAGGATAGTGTCAAGTTGTTAATGCCTTCCAGATTAGTCATATGATCATAAAAGTCCTACCAGAAACTCATATGTCACAACATATATCTGAAAGAGACTTGGCAAGTCTGTTTTTGCTTCCTTAACCATATCTTTGCTATATTCCTTACAGTCTGCCTCTTTTGTTTAATAAATTCCCTCTTCTTTCATCCATGTAGCATGTAAGAAGTATTTGCTGTATTTGCCTTCAGTGAAAATTTAGTGGGATGGCAAAGCATAATAGATAATAAACTTTTCTATATCTTAAATTTTATTTGCTTCTTGTGCATAGCCCCTCAAAGTGAGTTACTTCCAACGTCGCTATGTGATTAATTTCACAGTACCACCCATTTTTGAACCAACTCATGGAACTTTGTTGTAGGCAAACCTCAGCTGAGCTACTCTTTCTGGTAAATGTGATTAGAATAAATTATACTTTAGTTGCCTACAACTGCAAATGTTTTCTTATAATTTTTCTTAGCACACCAGTCAGCACTATCTTCTCACCACTTTCAGTTTCTTTCTAAACAATTGCCATCTCTCCAGCTGATAAAAAGACCCAGTTTAATTACCACTCTCTCCTTCAGAGCTCATTAGTGTGTATTACCAATAGCGATACATGGTGCCAAAGATGCAAGGATGTTATTTTTTTTTAAATGTATTTTTATTCAAAAACACAGCAACAAAACCACAACTACTTCATCTATTTTTGGAGCAATAATTTGGAGTGAATTAAATTGGATGCCCTATCCTTTTTTCTTTACAGATACTTTTTGGGTTTTTTTATTTAAACACTTATACTCTGTGTGGTCTTTAAAAGTTTAAAACCTTCCTATTAAAAGGTTACATCCTGCAATATTAAAAAAATTTACAATGCCTCTGTGTACCCTCTGTATATGTTCTCTGCTACTCACAGTAAGAGAACCTTGACAAGAATTTATTTACTTGCTAGACTGACTTCACTTGTGGATTAAAACATGTGAGTCTGAATAGGTATTAGGAGACCAGTGTGAAATACATCTATTGAAGCAGTAAAGCCACAGTCTAAATCTCTGTATGTGAGTTAGTTATTCATAGACTCATAGAATCATAGAATGATTTGGGTTGGAAAGGACCTTAAAGATCATCTGGTCCAACCCCCCTGCCTTGAGCAGGGACACCTTCCACTGGACCAGGTTGCTCAAAGCCCCATCCAACCTGGCCTTGAACAGTGCCAGGGATGGGGCAGCCACAGCCTCTCTGGGCAACCTGTTCCAGTGCCTCTCCACTCTCACTGTAAAGAACTTCTTCCTTACATTTAATTTAAATTTACCCTTTTTCAGGTTAAAGCCATTACTCCTTGCCCTGTAACTCCATGCCCTTGTATAAACTCCCTCTCCAGCTTTCTTGTAGGGCCCCTTTAGGTATTGGAAGGCTGCTATAAAGTCTCCCTGGAGCCTTCTCTTCTCCAGGCTGAAAAACCCTAACTCTCTCAGCCTGTCTTCATAGGAAAGGTGCTCCAGCCCTCTGATCATCCTCATAGCCCTCCTCTGGACCTAGTCCAAGAAGTCCATGTTCTTCTTCTGTTGGAGGCCCCAGAGCTGAAGGCAGTACTCCAGGTGGGGTCTCATGAAAGTAGAGTAGAGGGGGAGAATCACCTCCCTCAACCTGCTGGTTACGCTTCTTTTGATGCAGCCCAAGACACGGTTGGCTTTCTGGGCTGCAAACATACATTGTGAGGCCATGTTGAACTTCTTGTCAACCAACACCCCCAAATCCTTCTCTGCAGGGCTACTCTCAATCCACTCATCACTCAGCTTTTATTTGTGCTTGGGATTGCCCTGACCCATGTGCAGGACCTTGCACTTGGCCTTGTTCAACTTCATGAGGTTTGCACAGGCCCAACTCTCAAGCCTGTCAAGGTCCCTCTGGATGGCATCCCTTCCCTCCAGTGGGTCGACCGCACACACAGCTGGTGTCATCAGCAAAGTTACTGAGGGTACACTCAATCCCACTGTCCATGTCACTGACAAAGATGTTAAACAGCGCCAGTCCCAATTCTAACCCCTGAGGAATGCCCCTCGTCACTGGTCTCCACTTGGACATTGAGCTGTTGACCGCAACTCTTTCAGTGAGACCATCCAGCCATTTCCTTATCCACTGAGTCGTCCATCCATCAAATCCATGTCTCTCCAATTTAGAGACAAGGATGTTGTGTGGGACAGTGTCAAATGCTTTGGACGAGTGCAGGTGCTGTTTTACTCTATGGAAAAACAAAGCACATTTGGATGTGGTTCATCTAAAATAGGTCAGATGAATTAAGACCTACAAGAGATGTGCAAAGGAGGTAATAAATTTTCTAAAATGTGTGTGTGATAAGGATGATAAACTGAAAGGACTTTCTTGGAAGTTGTTTTGGTTTTACCTGTAACTTGTCTTTTCTTTCATTAAACCAGACAGCTGAGCAGATAAACAGATCTTCCACTTGGTAAGTGTGGCACCATGGGTTCTCTTTCTCACCAACTGGACTAGCACAGTACAGCTAACACACCTTAAAAACATTGGGTTTTGCAACAGACTGAGACCTACTACCTGTTTATTCTGGTATCTTGGCCCTGATAATTAAGATTAGTAGATCTTTCAGACTTTTGAGAGAGGGGTATACAAATCTCTGCAGCAGATTTACCCTGAGTATACATATCACAAGGCAGTTTTACTTTCGTTGGCAATATTTAAAGGATACCTTCCTTTCAGAAAAGAGAGTTTTCTCTATCTTCTACTTAAAAGCTCAGTTTCAGCACATCATTGACCTTGGTTTCAGCACAGATTTTGACGTGTTTTGACCCAATGCTTTCAGGGATGATAAACAGCTTGATTTACAGAGCTTGAGATAACAGCACAGGACAAACAACTTCATGTACCCCCTTTTCACAGCTTTTGATATCAAGCAGTTCAGTTTGTATTGAACATCAGTACTACTGGAAGAAAATAAATAAAGCAGGGAGCACATAAAACCACAAAGAATGCTAGTAATATTTCAGTCATTTGTATGCAAGCAACCTGTCAAAATGTCGGTGTACGGTGTCTTCCAAGACCTATAATAAAGTCATAGATTTGCAATTTTCTCAGTGCAAAGCTTAGTGCAGATTGATGACATGAAAGCCAATGAAAATCACTTTTTAAGCAGAATAAAATAACATTCAAAATGACAAAAGAAACAGTAATTATAAATTAAATTTTACAGTTGTAGAATAATATTACAAATTTGTAAGAGATCTCTTTTTTCTGGTTTACGTAAGGTGGAAAACCTGTACCTCCTAAGCATGTATTTGTTCACAAATCATGCTCCATGAGACCATTCTTTTTGGCAGCGTCCCAACTAAGTGCACAGATGTATGTTCAACAGTGGCAATTTCTTGCAGACAGAAAAAGAAGAGCCACCTGAAGTTGCTCACTGAAGTAAAAACTAATTTTAGATTCACATTGATTATGTAAAGATGACCAGAAAACTATACTCATTTCTTCTGAATGCTTTAGGGAGAATGAAGAAACCTGAATCTCTTAGGAGAGCATACAAGGAACAGCAGATAGACTACATAATGTCATTATCTGAGAATCACAGAGTCACAGAATAGTTGAGGCTAGAAGGGACCTCTGGAGGCCATCTTGTCCTGCTCAAGCAGGGCCACCTAGAGCCAGTTGCCCAGGATCATGTCTAGACATTTTTTTTAATATCTCTAAGGATGGAGACTCCACAACTTGTTGTCCATCAGGGACCAGCCAGTAACCTCCAACATGTACTGGTACATGGAGTTATTCATACACCTTGGGTGCATGAATACATGTGCAGGACTTTGCACTTCCCCTTCTTGAACTTCATGGGGTTCCTGTCAGCCCTTTTCTCCAGGCTGTCGAGGTCCCTCTGAAGAGCAGCATGACCCTCTGGCGTATCTGCCATTCCTCCCAGATTTGTAGCATCAGCAAAAATGCTGAGAGTACACTATGCTCCATCATCCAGTTCACTAATAAAGATAATGAAAATTAAATTTTTCAAAAGAACTTTACTGACACCTGCCAATTTAAGACACATATATTGATAAACAAACTGACCAGTCCAATATTCATAATGATTATTTCTGTTGAAAATATATGTCTGTATATGCTTGGAGACTATTCCAGCAATGTTTTTCCATCTATTTTTTCATACTACTCATGCCTATATTCCACTTTCAGCTCAGATGTCTGCTTTTCTGCTTAAGTAATATATTTTTGATTTCTCAGTAACACAGACAAATGAGTCAGAGAAACTTTTATATGCAGTTAGTTTTGTAAAATCAATGTAAATTTTTAGGTATAGCACATTCTACCCAAACATTATGCTTTTGTTAATAGATTTAATTTACTGACCTTCATTTTAATTGCTTACCACCATAGACTTTACTAAAACTGCGCGAGCAACCTTTAAAAATAATAGTGCCAATGTCAATCACCCTAAAACAACACAAAAAAACCTTCTTCAAAATGATCAATTAAGGCCTAAGTACAAATGCAATGCAGCTAGGCAGACTGGTTGAATTTACAGCCTCCAAAGCAAAGTATACAATTAGCTTCAAATGCCAAACTTCACATGCCACTAAAGTGGCTGTACATTAAAAACAACAATAAAAAAATCCTTGTGAATTCTGCATTCATGATGAATAGACTTAAGAATTTTGGTGAACAAAAGCTATTCTGCTACACTCATTTGCAAAGGATATAATTAGTTGTTCTTTCGGTTTTCTGGATAAAGATGGCACATATGAAAAATAATAGGCTGTCAATACCCAAAAGGGTTAGAAGTATAATTTTAACAAAGGAATATATTTAGGACAACAACAACAGATTTTAGCTGAATATCTGTAGTGGTTTAGAAGATTTTATGCCAAGAAAGATGTACTTGGAATTCATATGATATGAGGTATTTCTGCCTTGTTTGTTTTAGCCTTCTTGTTCTAAAAATGTGTACAATGACAGTAGAATTTTGCTACTGCGTTTGCTGCAGTTTTAGGGGAACAAACTTATTACAGCAAAAATTCACCTACAACTTAAAGAATGTTAGAGACTGCATGCACCACACTAACATACACACCCCAGATACTTTAAAAGTTTACTTGTTGAAATCCATATTGGCATAAAGGAGTTCTAACTCATTCCCTTCTGTGTCCATGTCTATGACAGGCAACATAACAAATTAGAAGTAGTAAACTAAGTCTAAAGTGAGAATAAAGATCTATGATTTCTGCCCAGATTTTAATTACAGTTAACATTATTGTCTTGTGGATTCATATTCAAGATTCCATATTAAAAACATATGATTACAAATCCTCATTAAAAACTATGTAATTGCAAAGGCCACCAAAAGGTAACATTTTTATTTCAATTATTTTTGCTTCCATAATTTTGCAGCTATATTCCTCAGAGTAAATATAAACTGAATACAAATAGATGTTTTCACATACAGTCATGGGTGAGCAGAGATAGCCAGTAATTTGCAAAAATTTCTTTTTTTTTCTAGTGGAATGTTTGATTTGGTTATAAACCCAGAAACTTTTCATGGCTCTTGGAAGTAAAATTTTCCGAAATCTGTGATAATATTTCTATCATTGGTCAAAATGGGGGGGGGGGGGGGGGTGAGGGGGGGCG
>NW_010973062.1:5276854-5279616 GCF_000737465.1 Haliaeetus leucocephalus
GGTAGACGTGGGGGGGGGGGGGGGAGTCATGTGTGCCACGCAGCAAATAGTAGACCCCATTTTCAGGTAATTTTTAGACTGTTTTGGACTCAGGATTTAAACCTCATATTACTCATATATGAGTCTTCCTATTGCAAGTATTCATCATTAGCGAATAAATAAACTAAGCAAGAGTTGGAAACTGTATCAGCGTGTTTCAAGTGAATGTCCTGAACTATTTGTTATTGTAGAGTTAATCTCTGTATGTTGTGTTTCAAAAAATATCCTGTCTTTTCTTAGTGTAGAATAGAAGCCGCTGGAAATTTCATGGCTCTAAAACGTCAAGAGTCTTGGAGTAAAATATCTTACCTGCCTCTTGCAGATCTCTATCATTGACTGTACAAAGACAAAGAAAAATTGTGAACGGCACAAAAGGCCTCCCAAAAGAAGTTTAAAAGTCTTAAATGACATTGTTAGGTCTATAGGGAGATGGCTAAGTTGCTGACTTACCCCTGGCTTGAGGTCATGCTGTGGAGCAGAACGTAAACAGCTGCTGGAGACATGCCATGAGAAACTGGTGGTGGACGTGGGACACAACCATGCTGACAGTGGTTATTAACAGCGTCATGATGAAAAGCTGGATGTCATAGGTGGGTAAGCGGGAGTTACTTGAGAAATGGCTTTACAGAGAGCAGGGGGGGTGGGGGAGCAGAACTGTAATAACTGGCAGTAACTAGTTATTATCAGTATTAACAGTTATTATCAGTAATAACATACAAAGCCAAGATTGCCTAGGTAAATGTATTTTGGTATGGATGTAGCAAATCTTGGAAAACATAATTAGGGACAGGTTATTTATGTGGGAGATAATTTGGACAGAGAAAGGGAGATATGAGGCCAATGAGAAGGAGCATGAGGAAACAGGACAGGGGATAATAAAGTATGGAGATAACACAATTGGGGCTGTCTGGAGAGACCTGCTGCACAGCCCTGTCCTTGATCATTGTAGCTGAAGCAGGAAAATAAATCAAACTTCTTATTCTGACCATGCCACATATGTTGAACCTGTTTCTATAACCAGGAGAAGGGATACGAGGAAGTTGGGTGCGTTCTCTGCTTAGCAGGAGGATGCTCAGGACAGAGGGATCAGGCATCCTTACATCACTCTCAGTGCCCATTCCAGGCTTGATGTCATCAGGATCTTCCCAGCCACTTCCTAGCAGACATCCAGATGGACTGCTTCAAGAAGCAGAGCAATTCACTCCTCCTGCCCCATTTACAGCCTCTCCTCTGCCTTTACCACGTGAGACAAAAGGAAATGCACTTTTTTTTTTTTTGCAAAGTGACCCATTATCAAGTAGTGTCAGTGGGTTCTTTGCTATTTACCTTAGTGTTCTCAACTAGGATAACTGTTCAAGCTCAGTTTTGAAGAATCCAGAAAATGACCGTATTTCAATTTTTTGCTAGCAGCAAGGTACCTTCCGTTTCAGTGCAGGAAGGCGGATTCCACTTATTTCACATCTTCAGCATTTTAAAGAGACAGAGTCTCATTTTTCTGCTACATGCGTGTACCTGGCTAGATCTCCACAGAACCCTCTGTCCTATTCTGATACCCTTTTTACGTAGCTGCTACTAATTATCCATTTAGTGAATTGTTACCAAGAAATGACTAGCCATCCAGCAGCTCTGACTGAGAACAGTAATAGTATAATCTCATCATACACACAGATTAATTCACGTTAAAAAAAATCAGACTGTCAGCTATGAAAAATTGTAGTACACTATTTTGTTGACTCACTATATTATCCTGAACGCTCTTATTCCCCAGTTGCTCTATCAACAATTAATTTCCCAGCCCCTCTAGTCCCTGTTGAATTATCTGAGCTTTGTCTCATATGCTTTATGCTGTCCATCCTACTTCCAATTCCCCTCCATACTCTAGCTGTATAACCTGTTTGACTTCTAGGCAGGCAAAAGGCTGTGTGCATACTGACTTGTTTGCTGCACAATGTCAAGCAAAATGGAGAGTAGTAACAGCCTCATTTTCTCTGCTTATTGAGAGAATTGATAAGATTTATTTTAATTTAGTTAGGCATTGTTTTTCACAAAAATTTTTGGAACTTTATACTTTTGAGACTTCAGACCCTCTGTCAAATTTGATTGAAGTCAACCAGAGTCCACCTATTCAGAGGAACGGCCATGGGAGACAAAGAAAGATTCCAGAGTAGTTGCATATCTCTTTGTTTTCTTAGAGAAATATGCTAAAACCTGTTCCAAATGTTTGCCTTTTTTCATGACATTCAGTTAATGTGTCATAATTCATGATCTGCACTGACTGCACCTAAAGGCTCTCAAGTATAACTGTGAGGAGCACAGTAGAAAACTCTTCATGGAGACCAAAGGTTCCATATTGTTGGCAGTATAAAGAAACTTGCAAAAACCTGATGATAATTTTGTTAATAAATAAAAGCAGTTCCCTAATTTCACTTTAACTGTAAGAGTAGATGAAGTGGTTCAAGACACAGGAAATTAAGCCTTGGAAAGGAACATCAGCAACAACAAAGCATTAGAGGACATGAGGGCCCAGTTCTATCATGCTACCAGTTTGGGGGTTTGAGCTACTAGTCAACACAAACAAGTAGATGGGTTTCTGTGCTAACTAGGGATGCATGTATGTTATGGGTTTGTGTGGCGCAGGTTCTTTTTGGTAGCAGGGGAGGGGCTGCAGGGCCGGCTCCTGTGAGAAGCTTCTAGAATTTTCCCCGGCTGGGAGCCGGACCCGC
>NW_010973062.1:5279626-5332801 GCF_000737465.1 Haliaeetus leucocephalus
CCCGTCCCCAGGGAGAGAGAACAGGGAATGGGGCTGAGGTGGGAAGGAGGGAGGGCGGGGGGGAAGCTGCTCTCGGGTTGGGGTTTACTCCCCATTATCCTTGGTTTGTTTTGATCAGTAGCAAATTAAATTGATTTTGTTTCTTCCCCAAGCTAAACCTGTCTTCTGCCCATGTCCATAAGTGGGGAGTGATCCCTCCCTGTCCCTGTCTCAACCCACGAGCCTGCCTTTATATTTTCTCCTCATCCCACCGGGACCAGGGCCGTGGCCGGGGCAGTGAGTGAGCGGCCGTGTGGTGCTTTGTTACCGGCTGGGCTGAAATCACGACAATGTGGTATGTGAAGGGAGGATTAGGGAAGCATGGATGCTGCTGCATGTGCCCACTTGATATTCTAGATGTTGGTACTGTGATTTTTTTAAACATGATCACATTACAAACATGATCTCATTCCCTAAAGATAAGACCTGCTTTGTCACCATTGAACAAAGCAAAAGATGTTAGTGTTACACTTGATGTATTTCTTAGTCAAGACAAGCTTTCTATGTAATGGAAAATCCATTGTCAGACTTAACAGAGAATTTAAATGTGGTAATAAGCATGATATTCTATGTTTTCAGATGATTCTCCTTAGGAAATTTGCTTTTCTGTGCTAGTGATTATAGCTTTTTAGTGATATATGTAATTTCTAGATTAAGTTTTGCTATAATACCTACTTTATTTCACTTTTTCATGTAAGGATAGTTTCCTTTAAGACCTCCCAATGGGTTGTGGTTGGAATGTCACTTCCTAAAGTAGGATCCTCACATATTAAATTACATTCACTGACGTGTGAACAATAGACTGAACTTCAAGTGTGTAGTGTAGATTAAAAAAGCACTGAACTTCACTAGAAGAGCTGATATTTGTAATAATTATCTGAGTATTATATTAATCAATCAATATATGATAGTACATTCATATCTATCTAAAATATGAACTGAAAATTCTGACTCTAAATGACTCTGGTTTTTAAAGTAGGAGACTGCTTTTTGACACAGTGTATTTTCAATGGTTTATTTATTTTTGTTTTCACATCTGAGTGAGAAGTTCTGCCCAGTCCTTCATTTCTTTACATTTTCTGTAGAGTGTAAGTTTTACCTTAAGATGGTAAAAAGTACCATTGCACTTTGCTGAATTGAAAGCATGGCTTAAAATAATATAGAATATATCTACATAGTAGTGCAGAGGCAGATTCAAGCAAACTGTCTTCCAACACAGCAGGATTCAAGCAAACACTGATTCAAAACCACTTCAGTCTCTCAGAGGTAAGGCTTAACAACTCCCACACAAGCAGGCACTAAAACATCTACAGGTCTGTTGGCCCATTAGAGTGGAGCACAAGAGAGGCAGACTGACTTGACTGGGTAGAAGTACCCACAGAAAAAAGAAGCTGTGTTCCCTTATGGCATTAATTGACTTTTGACTTCCAAAAGTATGGGGGTGTTTTGATCAGCCCAATGCTTCAGAAAGCAGAGCGTGATTACATCCCTGCTAAATATTTAATTTCCTATTCTTTAATTAGCCATATTTGACTTCATTTTCTTGAGTGATAGTACATGCTTTGTATTTTTACTTCATTCCCTCAGTACCCCTCCTCCCATAAATGAGGCAAAACTACAGAAAACATATGACGTTTTCCAATAAACTTAAAAAAACCCCAAAAATCAAAACCCTACCCAAAAAAACCCAAAACAAAATAAACAAAGAAAACCCCAAAACTGGAAAAAGCACACACATACACACACACATATATATCCTGGTCTCTTGCTTTTCAGGTATTATTGTTGCAATGTTCTAATCAGTGTAGAATGAGAGACTGGGCAGCATCCAGTCTGTTGATTACACTGGAAAACAACTGCCTATAAATTCATTTAATGCAGGTAGCTAAAGGTCTTTTGCCCAGTACACATGATGAGGCAACAAAGAAACAGAAGACACCATATCTGTCCCTCTCCTGACTTCTGGAAATGGCAAACTTTGGCAGAAGGGGTTAGTGGGAAAGAAAAGAACAGCTAGTTAATCAAAGCAGAGCTAGATTGACTTTTCTCAAAAATCTCAGGAATATAGCGGCAGAATTTGTCACGTGAAGGTAAAGCACGAGAAACTGCAGATGTGGCTTCAGAAAGAGTAACAAAAATACTGTTTGCTGTGTTTCAAGCAAAGTGTGTGCCATTACAGATCTCTGTGTGAAAAGTTATTTCTTCATTCCCTCCTATTAATTACCCTTCCACAATAGCAAATTAGGTTAATAGGCACCAAAGTGTTATTATTTAAATATCAACACACTTACTTTCTTAATTTATAGGCAAGCCAGCAAATCAATTTCATTTATTTACAGCAGCAAAGATATTACCAGTATGTGATAAGAATACATGGAATCTTTTCATTGCTTATGGCTTTCTGTAATCTTTGCATAAGAATATTTAATCATTCTTTATTAATTTCACTTTTGAATGCCTGCCTTCATTCTGAAGAACAGATTATATTACTCAATTGAAGAAGGTGGTAATAATTTTATTTTTTCTTAGGATTTTAAGGCAAAAACTGTTGATCAGTTTTCCCTAGAAGATACAGAGGGGACAGAAAAAACACTTCTGATACCTGAAATACCAGTTCCAGCTTCTGGACACTATAGACTTTTCTTCTTAAACTGAACTATAGAAGCAGCAAAGGTTTCATTCACAATATTTGGGCTTTCTTAACCTTAATCTAGATATGAGTAAGATCGATAGAATATCTCTTAAACTAAAGCTGTATGCAATCTCAGTATAAACAGCAATTTCTTGAGAGGTGGTTGATGCCCCATCCCTAGAAACATTCCAGGTCAGGCTGGACAGGGTTCTGAGCAACCTGATCTAGTTGAAGAGGTCCCTGCTCATTGCAGGGGGTTAGACTAGATGACTTTTGAAGGTCCCCTCCAAGCCATTCTATAATTCTATGATTCTTCAACTTAAGGTCCATACTGCCACCAGACAGTTTCCTGGCAACACAGCCTTTTACCTCCCCAGAAAAGAAAAAGTCAAAGTTTATTGCAGGAAAAATATTTAAGTTCATATTCAGTTGTATCACAAAACAGCTGGCATGCATATAAAAGCAGAAGGTATTCAGGAAGCTGAAATCCATAAAAAAATTAGCTGTCACAAGTAACTGCATGTGTGTGTCCACTTGTAGTGAGAGTGAGTATGCAGAGATAAGATTTGAGCACTGGGCTGGGAATAAGGGGCAGCACAAAGAAAGTCGCCAAATTGGCTAGAGACTTCCATTCCTGCACAGTGTCTGCACTAGCACCTATGTTTCTATGCTATCTTAGTGCCCTAGGCAAAGGAGACTAAACTGAATTGTAAGTTTTAGACAAAAATAAAATATATTAAAGCATTATTTTGTTCTCAAATCTTCAGTCTCCCTTTTTGCCATGTCAGATGAAACAAAAGTTGCCTAGGCCTTGGTGAAGTGCTTAGTTCAATCAACTAGTTTAACATCACAAGCAGAATATCATGTCTGTATTAGTCTTAACACTTACTAGTTCACGTTTTGAAATGTAAGTGGTAAAAGCCTAAATGACCACAAAGTATAATCATTTCCTTTGAGCAATCTCAGAGAAAAAAAAAAAAAGATGACATTAAAAAATAATATAATTTTTTATCACTATACTTATATATTTCAAAATATCTTTTACATAGCTTTTCTGATGAATTCATGAGCTCTACTCAAAACTAGCAATATGAGCGGTACTTTTTACTGGGATTGCTTATGAATCTGATAAAGAAATAATTTAAGTGTTCCATCATTTGTTTACACATAGAAAAGTGAGGAAAAAAGTGGGGGGTTCACATTTCAATTTTAAGTGAATTTTTACAGTTATGTTTTTATTTGTCCATACATGAACAAGGATTAGAAAAAAATCCTTTACAATTATTGTAATAAAAATGATGACATAAACAGAATATTTATGACTGTTTTTCTTATTTTGTAATATCATGTAGTAGAAAAAAAACCACAATAAAACACATGCTTTGAAATTCTGTTTTTTGTTTCTTCTTCACAACTGTAATCAAGAACATGAAACAATATTTTTTAAACTCCAACTGGGTATATATACATAGGGAAAGATGTTTGTGTGGCTAAATCATACCCTGATATTATTACATGAACGTTGACAGACCTCCAACAATTGACCTGAATGATCAATAAAGACATTGAAATATCGTATAACTGGTAAATATTTTGGCAGTAACTAGAGAGAGGGTATAATCCTTTATGTTGTGTAGGGTGTACTACTATGAATAGAACTAAATGAATTCTCCATGAATACATTCAAATTATACTGTAAAATGTAATCATATGACAAGTGTCTAAGAAAAAATGTTATGGAATCAAATCATCAACAGATACACTTTTGAAATAGTTAGGATACATTGCATATTTTACCACTAAGCAAAATTGCTATAAATAGAAAGTAAAACTCATGACTTGGTATGCATAACATTAGATCTGTATCGATAAACAGAAAAGGATTTTTTTATTTAAACTTAAGAAAAAAAATCTCATTTATGCATTCATACAATATCATGAAATATGAGTTACTGCAAAAGCAATCAGCTTAGACAGCTCATTAATCTTTCTCATACAAATATTGTGATCCCTCTATCTTTCCTCAACGATTTTTGTTTGTATGATTTAAGGATCAAAGAAATGATAACTAGTTTCCATGACAGCTTGAGATACAATGTGTTCTGCAACATGATGAACAATTAAATTGTGATTTAATTTCCCTTATTATTTTACGGTAACATAACATTAACAAAATAAATATGCTCTGATTGTGCTACGTAGGCGAAGCCGTTTCCTGCCTTAATGCTACATTCATGCATTTGCTGAAACTAACCAGATTTCCACTAGTCTAAATAATCTGTAATGACACAGTATTCTTTCACAGAGCCTAAAATTATGTCTCCACAGCCCTCATTTTGTAATGATACCCAAACTGGCTCTCATGGAACTATCTTGTATACCAGAAGCAATGCAGCTGCAGTGCTCCTCTGAGGCTATGTTAAGAGACTGTTAAATTGACTCCAGTATTTGAGTCAGCTTGTTCAGAATTTGCTAATTTGGGTATTTCCAAGTGGCCCTACTATGCTAAATGCTCTGATGAAAAAATTTCCATTACTTCCAGTAGTCTTTGGACCACGGTCTGAGCACTGTGTAGCAATAAATTGCATACACATGATATAATTTATATGTAAACTCATTTTTTATTTTGTTCTTAACATACCGAGGACTTACAGCGTATGTTTGTTGCAGTCATAAAGATTAAGTCCCTTGTTCAACTCGGAAGGCTGGGAAGAGCATCTCTAGGTGTCAGCATTTATTGCAGAGATGTTACTGAGGGCATTTGGGGGCATTCGCTTTGGGATGTAATCATGTTTTTCCACTTAGATAGAAATAATACACAGAATCTGATGTAAGAGAAAGAAATCTCTTCCCACATTGCAGCTTGTGCTCATTGCCTCCCTTCCTATCACTGAGGACCACCAAAGGGAGTCTGGCTCCAATTTCTCCATACTCTCCTATTAGGCAGTTGAGGACAGCAGTAAGGTGTCCTCTTAGCCTTCCCCTCTTACAGCCAAACAAATTTACCCAACCTCTCCTTGTACATCAGATGCTCCAGCCCCCATTAATCACCTTGGTGGCCCTCCACTGGACTCACTGAACTAGTTACATTCTTGCGAGTAAAGACAGAACACAACTGGCCTTTTTCACTGCAGGGACACACTCTTGACCATGTGTAACTTGTCCCCCAAGACCACTGCTTTTTTTTTGTTTTGGTTATTTTATTTTTTTTCTTTATTTCCCCCCTGCACTCCCTCTTCTTCTCCCAAGCTGCTTTCCAGCCATTCAACCCACTCTTCCTTTGAGATTCTGCCTGGGGTTATTCCACCCCAGGGGCAGATTTTGCTTTCCTTGGTTGAACTTCCAGATGAACCTTTTGGTCCATTCCTACAACCTGTGAAGGTCCTGCTGCATAATAGGCCTGCTCTCCAGAGTATCAGATGCTCTTCTCCAACTTGTCATCATCTGCAAATGTGCTGAGAGTATGCTCTACCTATCTTGGAAATAAAATGAGTTGAAAATTTTTTTTAGTGATGCTGCCATAAAAAGAGGTTAACATAAGGACATAGACAACCAGTATGAAATACTGCATCCTAAATAGCAAAAATGTGTCTAAGAAAATGAGACCACAGGCACCACAGATTTAACTATATGTGGTGCTACTGGATGTTCCATATTCTTTGGTATCTGCATGCATTTGTAGCTTTATCAATACATAGTTACTAAAACCAATTTAAAACAAGTTTTCATTTTAAAATGAAAACCGTTTTTAGTACTTTATTTTCATTCTCCCCAGGAGAAGATATTGAAGGTATAACTGCTATGAAATGGGTAAGTTCCCTAACTGTGAGATACAAATGATTCTTTTGTCTGCTGCATCACTGACGATGTGAACTCTAGTAACTAAAACCGTTTTACAAGCTTTTCTCAGGTCAAGTGTTACAAAAACAGTCATTGAGCAATAAACACACTGGATGCTCTGTCCTATAATCTTTTTAGCTATAATTATCCTTAATTTCACCAGTTTGTTCCATAAGGAAAACTGTGAAAGTAATCAGTAGTTTTCAGTATCTTGTAAAACACAACTTCTCTGCAAAGAAAGGTCAGAACATTTTCACCCAAAGGAGTATCTGCTCATTTCAGGTATAGTTCAATTTGTATGTTAATCTACAACAAAACTATAGCTTTCTACCGACTCTTCCCAGCTCACTTTCCTTGAGTAGTTTGGACTAAATAGCTAACATATGCCACAGCAAATATTGCAGGAAACAATGATGTTTAGAGCTACCTCTAGCTAGTATGAAGATGTCATATGGAGTTTTAATGTATACACAAAGTGAACCTACTTACATATTCAGTACTCTAACCATGATTAATCAAACTTACTATATACTGCAATGAGCATAAATAGATATATTAAAATTCTGTTTATTCATTTTTTGGCCCACTGAGATTCATTAAACAGCACCAATGAAGAATCAAAGTAAGGCCTAAGTGTCAGACGCATAATTTTCAAAATCACAAAAATGAAGTAATATATACACAGAGGGATGGATACGTAAGTGGATGCTAAAATTACCATAGATCTGCACAAGCAAATACACTCTTTACAAAACAGAGTTTACCAGTGCATACAGTTTAGCATTTTTGTTTGGTTTTAAGGTTTCCTTATGCAGCTCAGAGAAGAAATTACATCCTTAAACCTGAAGAGCTTTGCTTTTTGCACAGTTTAACATATCCCATCCGATAGATGGATATACAATTCATACAACACAGTTATCCTTCCACAATTAAACGATCCTTACTAAGAAGGGTCCAAGCCACTATTACTTGTTTAAACTGCAACAGTCTCCAAAATAGTGAATGATGTCTGCCTTCGAAGGAGACAGGTTCTGCCCCAACAAGCACATATTCCAAAACATGAATGCAACTAAGCAACTAAAAAAAAAAACCAAAACACCTTACCAGTGGCTTACTTGATTATACTGAGGTAGTCTAAAACCAAACCAAACCAAACACGCCAACACACCACCCCTCCACCCCTCCCCCCAAAAGCCACCACCAAAACCAAACTGTTTTTTCCAGATTTCTTGAGCTTTTGGTTCACTTTCTAAAACAGTATTCAGTTTCTGTTGAAATACTATTTTAAAATCAGAAATCTGATTGCATGTGCTCAACAAGAGCTGAAAAGGATACGTTATTTCTAAGTCACTCCAGATACAGTATTCATCAGTCATTAATTCAGTATTTTTTGTGTGTTTAATTCCTTGAGAAGAAGCCTGTAAAAGAACCAAAATTCTACAGATGCAATGAAACTAACATTGCATTTTTAGTTAAAATATTATATGTGGATCTGCTGAAGAAGTACTTCAAACTGCAGAGAAACCTTATTTTACAGTTATGTGTTTTATTGAGATCTTTGATGAATAAAGAGAGGAATAGCAATGAAAGACTTTGTAACACAAGTTATCCTTGTTTCACTTGCATACTTCTATGGATGTGTGAATTCTAGAGGCAGAAAGAAATGCTTAAAAACTCAAAATCCATGAAACATACAGTGATTAAGTAATCAAGAAGAACTGTCCAAAACCAAGGGAAATTTCCAATTATCCATATTCCCTTATTAAAGCACCTTTTGAATCTCGTAATGCTAACATTGCTCTAGTAGCATCACTTCCAATACATTCAACAAGAATTAAAGCAGAAAATTTCATAGTATCAAGCCATAACTCCTTGCAATGAAATTAAGCGTTTACTAAACATCTGAGAATCATGAGATCCAGATAAAGGTGTAGAAAAGACAATTTTGAAGTAACTCTGGTATGGATCGTGCAGCACTCTTGGCATGTCAAGCATTTTTCTGCATGGCAATTATTTGTTAAACTGTAATCAGTAAATTTAGATTACTGTATCAGTGCATCATTAGTGGCAAAAGAATGCAGAGATTATTTTTGTCATGGTTCTGCTAAGAAGTTTTCTCTGGTCTTTGGAAAAAAATAGCAAGCATGGAGTTAATCAACACAGTCATTAACTGCAACTCTTTAAAAAACAAAGATCCTGACAACCATCCTCTTCCCCAAAGCTGTAAGTGTAGCTTCTGTAAATAAGAATAATCAACAGCATTTACCAATAATTTACTCCCTAGGATTGTTGGAAAATACTATACAGAAATCTGTCATAAAATCCTCATTGATTAAAATTCCCATGAAAAACACATTGTGGGACAATGTCTACCACTAAGATTGTAGTAATTGCCTTCTGTTGTAACCTTTATACACAGCAGGCCAAATTGTGGTCTCAGTTATGTCCGTGTAACATTGGTGAAGTTAATATGACTTGCATGAGCATATCAGGAAGAAGATTTGGGCCTTGACCAGTCAGAGACACGGTAGTTTGACATATATGAATGAGCTTTGTCTTATCATGCACTTGATATACTTTTCAACCTTTATTCTAATTAAAAAAAAAATATAGCAAAATCCCCCGAGACATACAGTAACAGCCTTTTTTCAGAATGACTGCTCTAAGGGAATAGTGTATTACATTTTCCCCTCTAACAGCAGACTTACTTGAGATTCTAAACCAAACTAGACACATACACACCCATGGAGAACCAAAAGGATGGAGGGAGCCAAAGGAATAAGACTTTTTTTTTTTCCCCCTAATCCCAGAAGATTTATCCCAACTCTCCATGGAAAAGTCAAATTGGTTTGGTTTGTTGCCATTGAATATGTAAGCAGCTTTACAATTTTAGGAACGATACAGCCCTTTACCTCATTTACAGCTCTCTGCATCATATATAGTTAGTGAATTCTTGGATTGATAGTAATGAAAGATGACTTTTTAAAGATAACATTTCACAAAGAATACTCATTCTAATAACATGTAGCACGCTAGTGCCAAAGATCCCTGTCAGAGGGACATTTAAGATAGCAATCTGCATCTCCTAAATTGCATTTTCTGTTTGATTATCTACCTTCCTATACAAGGCATGCTTTTTCTCAGACTGTTGTCATATTCTCACAGAACCTTTTAGCTCTTGTCCAGTCATCCTCTCTGGCTAAAGAACACTAAGGCTATGCAAGTGCATCAGATGATCTAAGAAAATAATAAATAAACAAAAAGTATCTTTTAATCTTTTTCTTTGACTGTGACATGCCATTACTAAATACTTTACATGTAAAACATAAATGAAAGATATTTAAGTTGTTGGAACAAATCTGGGATGCACGTACAGTTTAGGAAAGGGGAATTGTTTGCACTGTCTGTAAGACCATGCCTGTAGAAATTAAAATTTAAGTTATAATGACATGAAATTTACCTTTCATAATCACAGCATCAGTCTCTCTTCCCTTTGGGTCTAGCCCTGAAGTTTTCCTCCATTCTTGTGGGTGGGGTTTTTTGTTGGTTTTTTAATTGTTTTTTTCCCTTGTTCTTTTTTTTTTTTTTTTTTCCCTACAAACCCAAAAAAGAATCCATTTCTGTTCCATTACTCTTAGGATACCTGTCTTTGCAGATACTTCTTGTTGCGATTGTAAGCTTGGAATGCCTTCCAGAAAAAAAACCTTCAAGATCTATGGTAGGAAGGAAGAAGAAGAAATATTTTTATTACTACTCATTGTTACCTTGTGAGGTTGTTTATGAATGCATGAACAAATGAGTGGCACCAGCTCCTGGGATCAAGCTATGAAACAAAAGAGCTGCTGAAACAGCAGAAAATGGAGACAAGATGGACTACTGCTGTTACTAGCTGTACAGGTGAAGAAAAAACTGACATTGCTTCCAGGCAAATTCAATAAAGCTTAACAGAAGACTGTAGGGGAATACCATCAAGCACATATTCATCCCTTAGGCACAATATAAACACACAATCCTTTGCTAATACGAATTGTCATAACCCCCAGTAGTTAAACAGAATTCCAGCAGTTCAAATTAGCTGGTTCTCTCAAGAACCTCTTAAAAGTCACTGCTGTAGTGGTAATTCTTTCCAGAACTTGTGAACAACTCATACTAACTGGATGAGTAGATGCCACAATGTACAATTAAGGAAAGAGAGGAGGGTTCAGCACTGGAGGAATTTTTTGTAGACTAACAGGCACAGAAAAGTAAATTGAAACAGAGAAGAGTATTTTAAAATCCACGATGCTTTGAGTCACAGGCTTTGGAATTTGAGTTTGGTTCCAAAGTATGAAACACCATAGGAGCTAGAAGACCATCCTAAAAAAAAAAAAAGTATCTTTTTCTGTCATCATTATCTTTTTATGACAAATGGTCCTCTGTTCAGAGGTAGAGTCACAGGTTCTCAAGAAAAACTAATTCCTGATGTGAATAGTACTGCCTTCGCTGTGAAAAAAATACATAGCAGGTGTTGATGGAGAGAAAAAAAAGAGGGAAAAGAATGTGTCTAGCAGTTTTCCATACTGAAAGGGAATTGATAAAACTGTTTTAAATTTCTATTTATTTTGGTAAAAAAATCCCAAATTCTGATAGACAAATATTTTAGTATTGAGATAGGTGATAAAGCCCTTCAGTTTCAAGTCAGCTGTACAGCTCAGATGCAGTTCTCCCAGACTTCTTGTGCACAGTGGGCAAAACCAGTAAGCCAACAAACTGTGAATATTAAATAGGAAATATAAAAGTAACCTCCGTTAGTTAGAGTGCGCGGTTTAAGGAGGGAAAACAAACCCACCTTAACACCTATTTGTTGGCAAATTACTTTGTAACAGCTTTCTGAGAGAAACTAGTCATCTGACCCTGCATAACAGTGTGTTTTCCCCATGAAAATACCAGAAATCATACCATATTTTAATTAGTTTGGAGGTAAAACAGTGTGCTTGTGTGTAGGTGGTTCTACATCACACAGTTACTGAAATAATGTAGGAAGTTGCATTTGGGCTGTTGGTATTCTGTGTTTTTCTAAAATACATAAGCCATAAATAACCTTATTGAAATCACGTGTGACTTGTGAGGATGGACTCATCCACATTCACACCATTTCCAATACAAAACAAACAACCCCCAACCATCCCACCTTCTCCTGAAATCTTACCAAAATCCCTCTGTAGCCAAGTAATTTATTGCAAAAAATATATAAGATTTTTCAGCACAGTCTTGCTGATACACAGAAGACTGCCGCACATGAATTACAACAAAGCTTACACATGTATTTTCTCACCTGAGCAATAACCAAAAGGTGTCTTTACACTTTCAATGATGGCAAGGCAAAGATAAATACAAAGCTGGATTGCTGACAGCTGGTATTAAAAACAAGGCCAAGTACTATCCAGCAAAACTGGAGGAGTCTTTTGACTTAAACTCTTAGCTTATTTCTGATTATTCAGGGTTTTTACAAAAAGATTGGGCTCCAACCATTTTTATATTTATTTCTTCCTTTTTGCATGGTAAAGGAAACATTTACCTGAGTTTTTACTGACACATTTTTCCAACACAATGGAAATAAAAATGTAAAAAGCTAAAGACATTCATTAGCCTTCTGACAACAGACAAGAAAAATCATCCCATTTACCGTTTCTCTTGCAGGATAATGACAGTAAAGAGATATTCAAGAGGTCCATATGGGAGAGGAGGTAGAGACTGATGTTATCACTATGTTCTCAAATACACACTATCAAAACTAAAGCATGTGAATTACAGTTTATCATCTAAATGGATGTTTGCAATCATATCAGACATCAACATAACTACACACACAAAAAGACGTATCTCTTCCAGGATGGCTGTTCTTTTTTACAGGCTTTAAAATTCTAGTAAGGGTAAGTTCAGTTATCAATCACTTGGAAGAAAAATACCACGTACATACGATCCAGTGCTGCAACTAGATCTCTATGCCTGTGCTGAGCATCACTTCTAATTGCACCAGCACAGACCCCCTCTCTCAGCTTCGTTACCTTTAAGAACTTCGTCTCCTGTCCTCACAGTTTGGCTGAAGTTGAACTCTAGATCACACTCTCTATTCATTGACATTATTGTTTTGCTGGGGTTTTTTTTGTTTTGTTTTTTTATAAAATGGTACAAGCTGAGGGGTCAATTACAGAGGGCAGTTGCATTACTCCAGGGGGTGGAGAAACCTACAAACTGTGAATCAGAGTTACAATATGCCTCCTATTTCTCCTTTTCTAGAAAATCACTGATGTATTCCCCCCCATCCACCCCTGTACTTAATTATATACTAAGGCATGTATAATTAATTAATTATACATGCTCTGATACAGCTGCACTGGCTGTAACACTGGGAGGGGAAAAAGCTGAGCCTACCACCTGTGCAGGAGGGGAAATAATAGCTCTATTGAGGCT
The DNA here is from genome assembly GCF_000737465.1 of Haliaeetus leucocephalus. Lineage (NCBI taxonomy): Eukaryota > Metazoa > Chordata > Aves > Accipitriformes > Accipitridae > Haliaeetus > Haliaeetus leucocephalus. Next base: position 5,292,591 of record NW_010973062.1, read on the forward strand.
GCCTTTGCCTTCCTTGCTGTACTGTTCTTAGCTTATCCCTTTAAAAAGGCAAGAGAAAAAGTTAGAAAGTAAGTACTTTTTCCAGGAGTTGTTCTTTATTTTACTGGACTTCAGATCATACTTTTTGTTTGGGAATCATGTGCAGATGTAAAACCAGTTTGTCTATCGGGATATACATTTTCTCTCAAGGGGATGTCTGACAATCTGTTAACACAGTGTATAATGGAGAGGGTAGGGGGCAGATCACAGGCCAGATTGTTAGTTGGTATAAAAGAGGTGTTAATGCCATTGACTTTAATAGGGCTACGTCAATATCCACCAGCTTAAGATTCTCTGTATCACAGCCCATAGACCACTTGCGGCTTGCAAAGCCTTTGTATTCGGTCCACAAAGGGACTTTTTAATTGTGGATATACTTGACAGAATCATAAAAATGTACTATTATCAGTTTACTCAGTGATTCTCTAGCATTCCTAAGGATTAACCTCTCTCCTTGGAAGCACACAGAGTTGTGAGAAAACCTTCTCAGCTAAATCCAAGTTGAATTCAGAGGTCACCATTGGAAACTTTCATTAAACCATTTTTATTGTGATAACTCATTTTGAACCCATGCTGTCTCAAATTATTAGCATGGAAATTTATCTGTAAGGATCCCACCTTTGAGTAAATTAAGAAAATATGTTGATTTTTTAAAAGTAACTTTGTATATATAATATATAACTTTATAATTGTTAGACAAAAAAGCAACACAGTTCATGTAAATTTTGTAATGCTGTACTGAGGCTGATGTCTTATCTGTTAAGAGTTCCAGCATGAACAAAACTTTGGGGATTCCTTCTTTCTATGCTAATTGTTAAGTAAAGTTCATTAAAGTATAGAAAATAACTAACATACAGTTATTTCTGTGGAATGATTTCCACTGATTCTTTATGAGAGAAAGATGGCCTTGCTTTCTAGAAATTAGTAGGAAAAAAAACCCTCAACACCTTTATGCAACTAGGATTGCAATGGTTTCTCTGGAGCTTGAATGCATGCCATATTTGCTTATTTTTCCTAAAGCATAGTACTCTCAATAATAAAGACTTAAAAGACATAGTACAGCTCTTGCAAGTTCCCTGCACAAGTTCTTCCTCCCCTCCAGGTTGTAAGTCTAAAAAAGAAAAAAAAAACCTAATGGATGCTTATTTTTTTTATAAGTAGTTGTGGGGTTTTGTGGCTAAAAGCCTTCAATGCTTCAAGCTTCATCCCACACCCACCCCCAAGCAGTAAAAACTTTTTTCTTCTCCAAATAAAAGCTGTATCTGCATATGTGAAGCTTAGAGAACAGCTGGGCCGCTGAGAAAATATCAAATATTGTGCAAGTTGGCAACATCAAAACTGTTTACGTTGGAATAACTTTTTCCCAAGAGGTGGGTGCACTTTGGCAGTCAGTGAAATGATCTCCAGATATCCGTCACTCCCATTGCTGTTGAGATATTAAACTAATAAGTACCAAATTCTGGCTCCAGAACATACACATGTCAAAAGCTGACATTAGTGGGGAACAGATAATCCTCTGAAGACAGCATGAGTCAATAATTTTGTTGAACTCTCTTAAGTTGCACAGATTTCTTGGGTAGTATGGTAAAAAAATGAGAATGGCAAAGCTTTACTACTAGTAACAACAGTGTTATCCTATCATAATAACTTTCAAAAAATATGTAAATGTAAAAATAATATAAATTAAAAAATAATGCTAAAACTTCCTGCAATTACATTTTCAGCAAAGCTTTTTTTGAAATATCCAGTTTTAACCAAATTGGCTCTAGAGACTACTGTGAAGTTTCCTTTCTCTTCTTCTTTTACTGCTAGGGCTCTGCTAATGTAGATATTCCAACTTTAATGGTGCTCATGCCTAATACACGAGAGAAAAGAGAATCTTTTTGTTTCTCTTTAATATGTGGATTTTGTAAATCATTAATATACAGAGCTGTATTTCTTTCAGAAAATGTCCCCAGTGCTCAAATCCAGAGTGCAAGTTTAGCAGAATGATCCTAAATTGTCTTCCTATTATTCTTTCTTTGTACATGACAGATATTTACATCAATTGAGCCAATTTAAGATGATGGTCAGTAAAATTCTAGTTCTTTTAAAAATACTTGGGTCTTAACATAAAAAAAAAATTTAGAAATATCTGGCTGTAAACTCCAATGTTAGCTTAGAATTTCTTCCAATCTTGCTACTTAATACAAAACTTTTTTTTTTTCAGATTCGTGATAAATTCGCTTCCTCTTCTACCAGCAGAAAACATTAGCTAATTTAGTATTTCAAGAAGGAAACTAAAATCAATTAAACAAAAGAAGACAGGTACATATTAAGACACATATAAGATTGCGCAACAGTTTACAACTTTACCTTTCCAGTCGGTTTCACTTTGATTGACTATACAGGTAAAAGAGTTATGAAGACTGTCTGAAGCAAAACCTGAACATAATTTTTGAGCTTTTAAGTTGCTACTCTGTTGTAACATGTATACATTTCATTTTTTTATGGTCAAAGATAAACAATAAATCCTGTCTCAAGTTGAAAACTCAAATAAAGACACTCAGAATTCTGAGTGGAATCGAACCATTCCCAACACTTACCTAAGAATGGATGTAAACTATTTACTCCATTTCTCATGCAGAAAAAACCCTTTTCCAATGGAAAATGAAATGCTATCCCATCTTATCCTTTTAATAAACTACATGAAAAAGGAAATGGAGTTAACTATGGTAACTAATGAACTGTATACTTCTACTTCTTACCTCTTTATGCGATTTAATTACTAATAGCAACATTAAAGCCTGCTTGAACAAACACAGAACATGTAATACAAAAGAACAAATTTCTCAGTGGTATCCTAAGTCAAGGTACATCTAAGGAATCCTTATGTTGTGTAAGAGAGTTTCTGTAAAGCAAAAAGTAGTAGTCTGTGAAAGCTGGCATGACTGTAAAGAATTTACAACACAGAAAACATTCAGAAAACCCACAAAATGGTCAATGTTTGAAACATTTTTTCCCTTCTGTGGTAAAAATGTTCCTAACCAGGTTCATTTTGTAGCTGCATCTGTTTTTTATCATATCTTAGATGATGCAATGGAAAGAAGTTTCTAAACAGAAACACTGGGCCAAATTATCTATACAGCTATACTTGTGCAATAGTACATGTGTACTTCTCATCCTTCCAGTCTTTCTCACTGGTGAAGTTTTTAAAAGGCTTTCTAGCTCAGTTCAGAAATCCTCATCTCAATTTTCTTCTTACAGCTGTTTGGCAATTTGTAATTTACTGGGTAGCTGGATACGTGCAGAAGAACACCATTCCAGAACGCACCACATTACAACATGGCCTCATCATTCCTGTTATCTGCACCCTTACAACTACTCAGTTGTACCAAAGTCATATTTTTTTTTTTTAAGAAAGACTTCTTTTCCTCTTATTAAGTCTTGCTTGCCTCTTGAGGTAGCACCATTACTTAAGTGGAATTCTTTTGCCAGAGTCTCCAGTTTTTCTCCCTCATGTGAAAAGTCCCACTGTTTTTTGTGACTTGTGCTTTCTTTCAGTTAATCTTACTCAACAGCAAGTTTGCGCTCTCTGAGGCAGATAATGTCTTGATTTAATGTTAACTACCTGATTAAATGGAACAGGTTTTGCTGTTCATAAATGTTTTCAAGAGGGCCACTAGCATGTTATAGGCTCTACTGAACACTCTTTATAGAATTTTTTACTGCAAATAGTAAATACATGCCTGGAAGGAAAAGAAGCAGTATTCTATTCTGAGTCTATTCAAACTCTTTGCATATTTAGGTAGGCATATTTAGATGCCTAAACCATCTGATATTTCTCTTTCAAGGAAGGTCACAAGGCCATATGGGAAGTCAGGATATCCAAAAACAAGTCAGAGAATTAACCAGTGGTCCAGCATTTTTTTTGTAGCTGAACACTTCAAAGCCTTAGTTTTTCAGTCCTGCATTTATTTATTTCCAGCCTTTATTTTTCCTGCTCTGTGCAATTCTCAAACAGTCACTTTGTTACACAGAGATTGTTAAGGGATTGCTAATAGGAATATGTCCTCTCTGTAAATGATACAGTCCCCATGCCTCTGGAATGGAACCAGTGCTGTGGGAGCTCTTCCCAGTCCATTGTAATCCCCTGCCTATCCCTACATGGGAATTTTCAGAGGGCATTGTCAGAACAGAAATAAGTCATTCTCTATTAATGATCCTTTTACTCAAGTCTTTTAAGCAAGAATGAATAATGTAATTAATTTTAAAATTTGCTCCAATTACCTCTCTGTCAGTTTCTGATAAACCCAAGATTTTGGTCAATGGCAACAGAGCTCTGTAAGGGCCATATACAATCAGAAATGGAGTGGCTAAACAGAAAGCACCAAAATCAAAGCTCATTCAAATAGATGGCTCCTGCCTGTGTCCAACTGACCGGGTTTTCTTCTTCCATGAGTGACTTTGAAGATGAGGTGATCCTGAGAACTTGTGAGAGAGCTGAGGTCCTGCCTCAAAATTAGGAAGAGTGATGGCAAGTCAGTCTAGTGTAAATAACTTTCGAACCAAAACATTACCGAGATTCAGAGATACATTACACTTCATGAACCTCACATTTTTTTCTGATGGAGACTGATAGCTAAAAAAAAGATAAGGAAGGTTGTTGTTGCAAGATTTCCTGCCTGCTTATACAGATCCCTAGGTTTGGTTAACTCACAAAACTGACCCTGAAATAGCCTGAGCTCAGCACAGACCGCAGGAGTCAAGGCAGTCACCAGGTTCTGCGTAGCAGAAATTCCACACTTAAGCTGTGCTGTCAATTAGATGGGTCCCACTATAATGGTGTGTCTTCTGTCAAACATTTCTGAATAGACCCTTGTTCCATTTGATACTTTCCTGAGGGAGCTTTATCACAGTTCTGATGTACGGTAACCTGATAAGCCTTCATTTAGCACCCTTCTATCACTATTTAACCTTAACATACATCCAGAGACTACCATCAAAATTGCAGGTTTTTGTGGTGATGGAGTGCTCGCCAGTGGTTAAAGCAGATTAAGTGAGTCTTTTTGTTACAAAATAGAATCTGCATCCCACAGTCTTGCTAAATCCTTGCTAACAGGAGTATCATCATTTAAAAAGCTAGCTGTTCATACATGATAAGGTTTCTAAGAGCATAAAAGTCTCTAAACAAACCAATTCTGTGAGAGAAGCATGTGTAAGATGTCAGCATTATTGTCAGATAATGCTTTAACTGAGCTATCTATATTTGTCTCAGGATAGTAAGAAAATACCTTATTAGAATCATGCTTGAGAAATTCCACTCAGCTATTTTATGAAGGAAACAAAAAATAATCAACGTTTCAGGTTAGTATATTTATTGTTAATGTTATTTAAATCTAACCACCCCCCCAAATTAACATTTAACAGGTGTAAGAGTGTATGTAGCTAAAAGTGCCAGAAAGCTCTTTAGTTGGTTCAGAAAATATTGAGATCAATAATTTAAACTATTGAAAAGTTATTAATCTGTCAGTCAAGAGTACAGGATCAAATGTACAAAGAATTAAAAGGATGCATCAGAGAGGCAATAGACCCTCTGTGCCCCTACTGATTCAGGCTACTGCTAATAAACAACTGTATCATTTTCTGGAGCTAAGGAGATCTATTCAAAAAGACAAAAAAGCATCTCAGAATCTAAAAACATTCCACAGAGTTCAGTATGGCCTTTGAATTTATAAGGTTAAAATAAACAAAACACTATATACTTATGTTATATAGTATCTACTTTATACTGCATATAAATAACACTTATATACATGTGCCCACATGTATGCTTATATGTGCATTTGTATAATAACTATATAGGAAATTATTTATTAATTTTATAATAAATATTGTTATTGCAATTTATTTCATATCTTATGATAAAGTAAAAGGTTTTAATCATTGCCCTTTTAAATCACAGGTTTGAACCACAATTTTCAAGACTTTTTAAATTTTAACTCATTTTTTCAGGATAAAAAAATATATGAGAAATAACAAATTGTAGATTGTGATCTAAAACATAACAGGAAAGAGTTATTTTCGGTATCCATGATGTAAGTGGTTACTAATTCATCCATGCAGCTGGGGGCAAGGATATGAAAAAGGGGATTAAATAAACTACATTTCTAACATGGTGACTTCGTTGTGATTCATAGTCATAACACCAATTATTTTCTGGTCTCAACAGGCCAAGGAAAGAGGGAGTGCCATTTCTTCAGTTTTGGTGGTTGAGGATAGCAGTAAATGGTCTGAAAGTTACTGTACCACTTACACTCTCTTGTGTACCCTAAACTCCCTTTTGTAAGTGGAGTTAAATGGTAACAATGCCACACAGTGATATATTTTTGTGGGTTTTGTCTGTGGTTAACATCTCCTCCCATGCTCCTTCACTGATTAGATATTCCATAGCATCCAGTATTTTTGGCAAAAAAGATTAGAGCAACTGCTGAGTTGATTGAGGGCTCTCTCACTAGGTAGTAGCCTTCACCTAGTGACATCCTGAAACTGCATAAGGATTACAAAAATCTGTTTAAGTTTTCCTCCTGAAAGAACTTAAAACTATTTTACCTCATATATCAAATTTTGGAATCGGCATCAGCCACTGATAGAACAGACACATTTTACAACAGTACAGGAGCAGATGTAGGAGTCAAACTGGGCCAATTTAAAAGGAAATAAACAGCAGGTATTTTTCTTTGAAAGCTCTGTTTATTTCCACAGGGGGTGGGAGGTGGGAGGGGAGGGAAACAACACAACTCTCTTCTTTTAAGAAATTATTTTCTAGTAGTAAGACTGTAAGGATCATATTGCAAATCCCAGTTAATAGTTTGTGTGTTTTGCAGAGCATGTGCACTGTCTGAAACAGTATATACTGAATGTCGATGTTTTTCATTTCCCTCAGTACTTCAGGTCTAGTGCATAATAATAAAGTACATAAAAAATACATGACTTGGAAGAGAAATAATCATATTCTTTTGTAATCAATTATCTTCATAGTCTGTGACAAGGGCTTTTCTGACTGTCTGCATATGCAGATTTTGAAATGTATCATCAGGAATTAACAAATACTGTCTTTTTGTTGATTTGGGATTTTTCCCCAAATAGATGATATACATGGTTCTAATAAATAAAGCCATTGTGAACGGAACAAATTCTGTTGGTTTTGTTCTTATAACCTATACTATGTATGTAACTAGTTCACCAGAATACAAGAGTGTTTGTTCTTATTTGTTACATACTGGTGAAAATACCTTTAGTGAAAATTTACTTTCAGAAATATAAAACCCATGCACACATGTGTATGGTTATATGGGACCTAAAGTATAGATTAGAATTGAACAGGAAGATTGCAACAAAAGGTTTTCTATGTTAAACTGCTTTGCCTGTATACACAGATACCATCACACAGGTGAAATGTATTAATTTGTCAAACCAAGGTGAATCGTTTCTGTACCTAAGTCATGACTTTGTAAGGCTGATTACTTTGACACTCAGAGAAAAAGTTAGAATTAAGATGAAACTCCATTACCATAAACTATGTAAGGTAAAGCTTAGCAGTGTCTTATTCCATTGTTAGTCAAATAAAGTGCTGTCAGCTGAAGGCCACAGTATGGTTTTGACCTGGCTTATCCCTTTATAAATATCAAATACAAAAATTTATTTTTTGTGATTTGAAGCTGATTCTTTCAGTGTTCAGAACAAAATGTTTGTTATGAGTAAATGTTTTAATATGTTTCAAATCTTTCTATGAAGTTTTGTTAGAAACGAGAAAAAAATTATATATTTATCATAACATTGATTCTTTGATGTAGAATTGATTCTTCAGGCTCTGAAACTCAATTATAGTTATAAAAGAAAATATCTATTTTTAAACACTGTTTAATGAGTGAGTACAAGGGATTTTAGCTAACTTCTAAAGTATGATTGCTTTGATCTTTTAGCTATAGTCCTTTGGAAAATGACAGCTCGCAGAGGAACACAAGAAAGCATTCAGGTTGAAAACCCACTGAGAAATATTAAGGAATAAGACTTATTCTTTAGCTTCAGGGAACATACCATACCACTTTATGTTAAGACACAGAACCCAAACCTGTGTCCTGATTACTCTGTTGTAAAGCCAGCCTGAGTTCCCTGTGATCAAAATAGTAAACTTATACCAATATCACTTTAGATGAAACTAGATTTGTTTGCCTTTTTCTATGAATCCTATCACATTCTAAAGGGAAAGTGGAAAGCTTTGTGCTCCTTTTAAATATTATGTCAAGGAGATAATAAATAAGGACATAAAAACTAGAAGTCGTCAACTCATAATGCAACAGAGACCACTGAAAAGTGATTTTCCATCTGGAGTGACAGTCGCAGCATTTGAGAATCGGTCCAGTGACTAAATCAAGGAAATCCATCTTCATTTTCCCTTAATTACCTTGAAAACTTATGCAATATTGTATGCAATTTAATTGGCAGAAAAACCTTCTGGACAACTGCTTGAACCTTTTGCTTATTCCTTTGCCCTTGTGGGCAAAGGATTACTCACAGGAAAATTCTTACTTGTTTCAGTGAAACTAGCCACGATTTAGTGCTCTACAATGGAAGTAAGGCATTTTTAGTCTGGTTGTTTGTCATGAAATATTAATACGTATGAAAAGCATTGATTGGCATTTATATGCTTTTGGAAGTTTGGCCTTTTTAAGTAGGGCTTCTTGTTCATCAAAGCAAAACAGCAGTGCTTGCAGTTCAAAGACTTTACTCATCAAGAGCTCCAGCAGTCAGTAAGAACTGTAGGTTACAGGAGACAAAAATCAAGAAATCCATGGTCACAATGGCTAAATGAGGTTTGGATGAAATCACCCCCATGAATAAGTCTTAAATGCTGTATATGCCTCAAACACTTCACAGTTTTGTGATGATGAGATTTATCTTCTGGGCAGGTTCTTAGGGTGTTCTGCTTCACTCACTTGTCCTATATGACTGATATTATTGCAATTTCTAAATGACTAAGGCTATGCAAAACCACTGCTTTCTTTTAACTTTACAACATGCAGGTGTTTGGGGTTTTTTCCCCCTTTTTTGTGTCTTATAGAAATTAGAGGTAAAAGAGAAGGTTGGAGGAAAAAACAAGGCAAGAAAATGCTCTTTGAGAAATAAACAACTGCAAGTGGCAAAATAACGACTGTTAAACCACAAACTAAGTAACTGTTATTTTCTGTCATCCTTATGTATGCTAAGTATTACCTTAGTCATTTCGGATTCACTGAATATAAGCAAGGAGTGTAGGGCGTGACTATGGACAGCAGAAAATTTTACTGAAGAGGTTTTAAAAAAGATCAACCATAAGCCTATATCCTGATGTTAATTTATTGATTTAGCATTTGTTTAATAACTAAAAAATGAGAAGACTTTCATACTTGTTATTAATGTAATTTACATTTACAATTTTGTATGTGTCATGGTTTAACCCCAGCCAGCAACTAAGCACCACGCAGCCGCTCACTCACTCCCCCCCATCCAGTGGGAAGGGGGAGAAAATGGGGAAAAGAAGTAAAACTCCTGGGTTGAGATAAGAACGGTTTCATAGAACAGAAAAGAAGAAACTAATAATGATAATGATAACACTAATAAAATGACAGCAGTAGTAATAAAAGGATTGGAATGTACAAATGATGCGCAGGGCAATCTCTCACCACTCGCCGACCGACACCCAGCCAGTCCCCGAGCGGCGATTCCCTGCCCCCCACTTCCCAGTTCCTAAACTAGATGGGACGTCCCATGGTATGGAATACACTGTTGGCCAGTTTGGGTCAGGTGCCCTGGCTGGGCATGAGAAGCTGAAAAATCCTTGACTCTAGTCTAAACACTACTGAGCAACAACTGAAAACATCAGTGTTATCAACATTCTTCACATACTGAACTCAAACCATAGCACTGTACCAGCTACTAGAAAGACAGTTAACTCTATCCCAGCTGAAACCAGGACAGTATGAAAAATATTAAAACACTTTGCATCCACAAATAGTATATATATTTCAAATTCCGAGCTTCCATTCCATAAATTATGCCTCCAATAGGTTAAAGATTTAAAGTCTTGCATTTGTTACTACATTTGAGGGCTACTTCTGTTTAAAAGGGAGAATTTTATAATTGAACAAAAGTCTTGGCCAACTTTTTAAAAGTTCATGGGAAGTTTGGGAACATTACACTTTGGCAATAGCTTCCAGCATGGAGGTATGAAGGGTGGAATTTGCAAAAAGAAAACTTAAGAATATGCTTATGGTTTTCCCAACAATGTATGAGACAGCAAGAGCTACTTTAGCAGTTTCTAAGGTTTTTCTGCATTTAGTTCTAATCCTAAAGCACGATAATATGAAGGGCTAGCCAGTCTGCTGCCATTTCCTAGAGCACAGAGGAAGGAGGAGCAGCACGTGCTGCAGCTGGGGGATTGCATGGCTAGCAGGGGCAAAGGAAAGCAGGAGGTGCAGCTTGTAAAAGATGAATGGAAGGTGGCTGAGGGTAGTGGGGGGACAGCGTGAGGTGTAGAGTGAGATCTAGAGAACAGGAACAAGGCTAACTAACCAGGAATAGCCAGCACTAAGGACGCGGGATGGCTCGCAGGAGCTGCCCGCAGGGGCAGCCGTTGCCTACGGGTGCAGCTCAGGAGAGCAACCTGTGACTGTTAGCAGAACTGGCTAATGAAAACTGGCAAATTGATGGATCGGATCAACTTAAACTGAACGACACGCTAGCTAGTGGAAACTCTGATGGAGAGTTACTGCAGAAGAGAGAGCCTACCAAGGTGCAAACCACTTTGCCCAAGAATTTCCTCTTCAGAGAAAAAGTTTATATGTTCTTATTCTAATACTTTAAGAATGAGTTCCCTCATTGATATAACACTCCAAAATTTTCTTTTCTGTCTTTAATACAAAAGTAATTTGTTAGCCATTTGGTTCATATTTATGAATAGGGTAAATTATCTAATTGAACAGCAGAAAGTTGAGTGTAAGGTTTGAGGCTTCTTGCCAGCATACTCTTTTTTTATTTAATGACTCCCTTAAATTTGGTCATGCTGCTGCCAGTAAAGTCCCATAACAATGGTTGCAAGTATAATATATATTTATATTATGTAATTTACACATACACACATGTATATACACTTACACATTTTTTATTTTTGTCATTCTACTTTTTTACTGCATATTTACTGCATCGTTGTTAATTATATTATGAAGTATTATCCGTGGTCTCTGGTACTTCCAGCCATTTATGGGTGGTTTGTTTGTTTCTGCCCATCACTGTAAAGCAATAATCCTTTGGAATGAGTTTGAAAATCAATAGTTTTGGCAGACTGTTCATTATATATTTCCACTTCACTTGCACATCTGAAAGCGATTCCATACAAAGTTGCATTCTTTACCATTTTAAAGACCTTTGCTAGGACTTCAGGTGTATGATAATATATTTTTCCTGCCATGGTAACACTTTCACATTCTTGATTTTTATATTCAAATTATATATATATTGAGACCTAGTTAGGTAATAACGATGTAAAGTTGTCAGAAAAGCAATCTGTAAAACAAGCGGGGCTTTGGGGTTTGGCTTGGTTTGGTTTCCAAAGAAGCAGGTTTGTCTTTGTATTTGTGTTGAAAGCATATGACAAAGTAGACCAAAATTTTCCTTCTTCAGAAAGCCTCTGCTCAGTGGTCATCAAGGAAATATCTTTCCAATCAGCAGGAGTCCAGATCCATTCATGAGGCTGGTAAACTAGGGATTGGTGAGCAGTGTTAGTCCCTTTAGCTTTGAAATGAGAGTTTTCTATTTTTGTGCTGAAGTTTTTCATAAAACGTAAAAAGGATTTTGTTGTTTGTGGACATAAGCAATAGGTGTTGGTCAATATTTTCCTCCAAGATAGGTATCTATAACATTGATCAAGGAAGTTTCTGATTCCTTGAATAATTTCTAAGAGTTTCTCAGATAATGATGTTGGAAAGGTTGTTTTTTGCTGTTGCAATTGGATAAAAATAACGATTATTTGTTATGTTAAATTCATTCTTTGTCCTAAGCATAACTTTAATCTGTGAAATCCCGTTTGGATATATACTTCACTACGCTCAGACACTCAGGTTTATACTCTAGTCCTTTCTATTTCTTGTATTGAGATTGTAGATTTCACTTTTCTAACACGTGTCATAATTATTTGCATAAAAATATTGTGGTTCAGCCTCTGAACATAGGCTTCAACTCCTCTACCCATTAATGTAACTTGAACTCTTCCATATTTCCAGAAATAGAAATTCTACTGTTTTCATTTTTTATCTTTGTAACTGTGAAACTTCATTACTTCTTCATTTTCCTTGAGCATTTTGGTTTACAATTGAATCATTATTGCCAGTTTTCTTTATACTTGTATTATCCAACTTGTATTTCAGATTAAGAAAAAGGACACGTACCATAGCATATACTCGCAACAGATTCTCCAGTACTGACTGCCAGTACAATATGTTATCTGATGGTCTAAGTCAACAGAGCATATGCCCCCTCTCTCTTATTGTCCAGATGCTTGGTATTGATTCACTTGTTAACAAAAGTCATGCATCTCCATTCCTGACTGGCTAATACAAATGAAAGGAGGATTAAATTCCAAAGGAAAAAAAAAAAAAAAAAGAAACTTATCTTGCAGCATTATGTATAAAACCCTTTTTCATTTAATTTTTTACCACTCATAAGTGTAAGCAACACTTATTGCTTACACATAAGTGTAAGCAGTAACGTGTTAGCAGGCTGTATTGACTGTCTAATAAATGCTGACAGTGCCTGAAAAGTGCTCCTACCATTTGAGAATTCTATACAGCAATTCTCTTACATATAGTTCCCATAAGAAGTAAAAAGTCAGAGCCTGTTAGATACTCTCAGCCACTGACTAGCCAGCCCTACACCAGTAAGGCCATCACCCAATAAAACATGGAGAGAGAAAGCAGCCACTTAAATGCAGAGAAGAGGAGAACAGAGGAGCCACACTGAAAATCTCAGTAAAAGGTTTCAGTGCTGACTGCTTACATTAATTATAAACGTGTGAAGAGCATGAGGACCTTATTCTCCTTTCAGTAAAATACAAAATGTTTAATTTAATAAATGGTACAATCCTCAGACAATTTTAAAAATAACACTGTCTAACATTTATAATTTTCATTGTGACAATGATACCTCTAAAACATTGCTGAAAAGTCTAGGGATGCTGCCTCTGACACAGATATTTTCAATAAACCACCTGAACATAAACATACTATTATTATGTGTTATAATATGTAAGACTCCATAGTAAGACTCTACAAAACTTCTTACCCAAAGCACTATTATTATGTATTATTATTGTATCATCATAAATCACCAAGCCAACTGAAAATGGATGTCATGGGCATAAGGTGATAAATTTTAAAATCTGGTCCCAGAGTAAACTATTTATGTTTACCTCAGTAATGTATTAAGTTCAAAATTACTACATTAATGCTCCAAACTCATTTTTTTTGCTGAATATGTTTCTTCATTTATAGTCTATTACAATTTTACAATGTCAAACTAATCCAAAATCCCAGAGATAATTTTATCTTATTATAGTTTATATTTTATTATGCTCTTCATCTCCCTCCTTCCCCACCTTCACCCATCCTTTCATTCTTTATAAATAAAATGTGTGGCATATGCCCCATTATCTATCATTTTGTGGCAGTAAAGTATTCACATTCAAGTGGGTATATTCTGCAGATAACTAGTGTATGAGCTACAGTTCTTCACTCTTTGCCTGCTTTTCTTGTTTCTAGGTTTCTATACTTGAGGTCTTAGTACATTTTAAAGAAAAATATTTATGGTAAGTGTCTTTTCTCTCTTTCTCTCTCTCTCTCTCTTTCTTCCTTTCTTTAATTGTTGTGATAAACAAAGGTGGAGGTTTACAGTGCATAACCGTGAGTGCATCATCAGGAAGGTAGTCCTTTAGGCTGTGTATATAAATAATAGAAGTAAAGACCCTCTCTGTTGAGGACAGTTTAGAGCAAGTTATCAAGTGCCTTGAATCACTGTCTGGGGGAGCCTGTACCAAAATACAGAGATAAACAAAAATTGGCTAAACTCTCATAAAACTCTGAGAAATGGTTTTACGTAACTGGAAGTGGGTAAGCTAGATGTAGTTAACTAGATGACTCAGGAGATTTCTGGAAAAAAAGATTGCATAGAGAAAATAAAATATGTCTAGTTTAAACAAGAAGGAAGAAACCAACCTTCTAATTTAAAGACCTAATGTTGAGAGACTTAAAATGTCTATTTAGAGGTTAGTTCTACTGCCCGTTACTGAGAAAATCAGGAAAAATAGCAATCCGTTCTCTCCGTTATTCTAAATGAAAATGGCAGAAACCTTATGTTGCTAAAAGATAAAGGAAAATGGAATAAAATGCAAGAAAAAAAAATCTTTGCTGGTGACACTGTAAAGCTTCAATACTATTTAGAGCGTTCTGCGCTCATTGTGAAATATGGCAACTCATTGACATTTTCACAAGTGTTGTTTTTCTGTTGTTGTTGGGGTTTGGGGTTTTTTTTCAATCCGGTCTCCACAAAATGAGAAACTTCCTTGCGTTCTTGAAAAATCTGAAGTGGTAACTTGCATAACAATTCAGTCAGTTTTAAATAAATAGGAAATTGCAGTACTAGCGTGTTGATAAGACCACTTGGGACAGAAATGTCAGTGTCTAAGTGTTAATTTCTTTTAAAATAATTTAAATTAATTTTAACACATAATAATTAACAGATTTATTTATACGTTCTCAGAGGACAACTTCTGTACTCAGGGATTGAGAATTGCAAATCAACAGGGGAATGAAAGCATAAAGTTCAAGTAGTCACAATTCTTAGAGTCTTATTTGTTATACGAGCACAGACTGTCACCCTCTGCGTTGTGTGCGCACTAAGCAAAAGGATGTGGGCACGAACATGCCTGATGAGGAGAACAGATTTCTGTTACACCACTCCTCGCTTGGCGCTGCTGTAAATTACAGGATCTGGAGAGCTGCTCCTACTCACTGCAAGGTTTGCAGCTGTGAACCCAGACAATACAGAGTAAAGAAGTTTTATGCTGTGGGTTGGGGGCTTTTTATTCCTTCTCTCACATTTTGTGTTCTGGCAGTGTAGATAAGCCCTCATTAGGGATTAGGGTGCCATTTACCTAGGCATTGCACACGCTCAAAGGAAATATATTCCTTTTCCCAAAGAGTTAATTTAAACATTGGCAACCTTTAAGCTACGTTTGTTCTTGCTTCAACCAGGCTTGCAAATGTATACTTTATTCACATCAGATACAGCTGGGAAGCTGGTTCTGTTGTGTATATTTGGGATAGAGGTGGCTACTCATTGGGCAGCTATTTACTGCTTCCTTTTACCTATATTTACTACTATTATTTACAAAGGTATTCAATCCTACTATTATAATTTTTTCAGGTTCACCACGTCATTTCATTTGTGAGCCAATCCTTCTTTCTGTAAAAGTCTTTCCTCTTTTCCAACATTCATAATATAACTAAAATACTTCATTTTATTCAATCATTCATTTCCAGACATTAGTTACTTATGTTATGTAGCAGGTCAACTAACTTCTCCATTTTCTATTCCCAGCTGAAGGCACACTATTCTTATTTTTAAAGTACAGGAAGCAAGGAAAAATAATGAATAAGAAATGATATATATTAACATTGGCAAGACTTTCAGGATTAGTTCTGCCTATATGAATCTTTACTGAACCTGTCAATAGAACAGCAGACCACCGATTATCTAGACTGCATGACTGTATGTATTGTTTTAATCCCCCAAATTACAAGACTTTCAACTTTTTAATGTATGACCAAAAATATATTATTAAAAGAAGTTTTGAAAATCTGATACCTGCTTCTCACTACTAATTTTACATTTTCTGGTATAAACTATAAAAACTCAATAGTGAACTTCACTTTTCCATTTTTTTGTACAAGTAGGGAGTTGCTGTACTAAGATTCTCACCTGGTTTCACCCCCACACCGTGAATTACTGATTGAACTTTAAAAACAAGCCTTTAAAAATATAATTAAAATGTTCAGCTCACATTTGATTTTAAGCAGGAAATAAGTTTTGAGTCTGATTTATTTGTCAGTTCCATCTTAAACTCATTAGGGGGGATTAATATTTCATTTACTATTGATTGCGTCGTTCTGCAATACACTTTGGTTGGCTCCATCAAGATATACCATCTTTCTGGCTTTTTGATGAATATCCCGTTATTATTTGATCTTTCTCCAGGGGATAAATCTTTCTGGTGATATGTAGAACTGCACAGCCACAATATTCTAAAAGGTACCAAATCAGTTTTAACAGTATCTTTTCAAAGGTTTTTGAATGCCACCATTTACATCTACTTCTGTCTGAAATAATTGCTTGTTATTTAAGAGTCCCTTGAGCCCAGAAATGGAAATATTGGCTTACTGCAAAGAACTGACAGTTCTTCAAGCCTCTTCAAGAGATACACATTTTTTCTTTCTTTCCTTTAAATCTTTTCTAATGTGATATACTTTTCAGCATTTTATGGTATGCTATGTTCCAATTATATTTCCCCCCCCTCTTGCTTTTATTCTTTGTACTAGCTTTCAAATTCATGCCTAAACATTCTTGATGGAAGATTGGTCATAAGATAATTTCCATTATAATAGAAGTTTTCAGGAAATACAAAGTGCTGAGAGCTTTTCATATTTTTTTCCCATCCTTTTATTAGAATTGTTATTAATAACTTTACATTAACTTTAGCAGCCAATCAGAGTGCAGGCCTCATTCCTATAAGTCTGATATACACACATTTTAAGGTGTCTTTCCTCGAAGGGCTTACAAAAAAATCAGTGACCGTGGTACAGTGCAGATTTTCTTGTAGCTTGTGATTCACTAAAAAATAATTTATACATTTTGCTGTTTTTTTACCCATGAATGTCCAGAATTAGGGTTTGATTTTAACAATGCAATATTTAAGTACAATTTTACTTCCATTTAATAACTTTGTTATTATCATCTGCTTACTCCCTTCTCCATCTTTTATTTTTCTACGTCTTTTTCTTCTCCTAAAATTTAAAAGAAGTTTACAAAGTTATTACTGAAAAAAATACCAAAGACACCTTAGAATATTTATTTTTTTTATATTCTGTAGAGGAAAAAGGGATAAATAAAAGAAAGCAAAGATCAAAAATGTAATCCTTTTAAAAATATGCCATTTTAGTCTCTGAAAAATGAAATAATTTTCCAGTTTTACTTATTTGCTTTTCTTTTTTAATTTTTCATCTAACTTTTTTTTTACCTTATTCTAAATATAAATACCATTTTCATTGTATCTTCTCATTGCTACTCATCTGTAATCACAATCCAATTATGAACAATCACCACTTCATTTACAATCATGATATATTATTGTGAAATATCATGAGTGAAATACTATCCCTGTAAGTGTTTGTCATTGACTTCAGTGGAATAAATTTTCATCCTGTGGCAGAACAACCTGGAGCTTTACAATCTGGTTACTGTGACAGATAGCGCGCTAGTGTGATTAAGAGGACAAAGTGTCTTTTAAAAACTATACTCTTGAAAGTAGAAGATGAAGAAGTTCTCTTAATGTTGAACCCAGGTCCAAACTACAAAGTAGAAGTTGTGTAACCCATATATCAAAAATGATCTTGTTTCTGGGTGACAACACTTGAGTGGATGGCTGTTTGATACAGAGACAATTTATACCTGGCACTTCTTGCAGTTATTTGGGATCCTGAAAATTCATGCAGAGAACTTCAAAAAGCTATTGTAGCTCCTACAAAATTAAGCCTCTGAGTTGCAGTCCTGATGAAGGTCCACAAAAAAAGTCTTACTCACTCACAACGAGTTCTTTCTGAGTTAGGAGTGAAGGTGTCTGAAATACTGAATAATATGTTAAAGTACTTTGTGCCTTCATGGACAATCCTGCTTTATCCAGGGATTCAGAAGAAATACAGGAATTCTCTAAAACAAGAATAACTGATGAGTTTACTTTTTTCATTTTGAAATTTTAAAGTAATTTCAAAATAGCTTTGGGGGTTGAAGCTCTTGATTGAAAAGATTAAATTCAACTATTTTAGTCAACTGGACTTTTTATGGATGCTAGACATTATCTTTGAAAATGAATGTAGCCATTCAACTTTGAAAAATTACTATTAGAAGGTCAAAGAAGACATCTTTTGTTTTCCTTTTCACCTCCAAGTTTGTGCTGAAATTATTCTTATTTTCTTTTTATGGTGCTCCTTAGCATTTCCCTTACTACCTAGTAGGTAAAATCTGGCCTTATTCCCAGACATTACGTAAACTAGTTCATGAGTCTGTTTGATCCAAACCAATTTTCTTCCATTAACTTTGACATGTTTGTTATCAATAGATTGTACAGAGGGAACTGAAGAAATGTGCTAGTGTTACAACAGATACAGAAGGCTCAGTATCTCCAGGATTCCTTTTCCCATATTTATTATGAGAACTCCTGGAAAGTTGAAAGCCCGAACCTACAACTCAAACTGCAATCACATTTAAGTATTTAATACCTTGCTATGTACCACTGCCACATTACTCTAAAGTCCATTATCTAATCAAATACTCAGGAAACATAATGTTATGTTCCTTCTCTTATCTTTCTTCGTAAGAAGAATTCAGAGATATGAGAAACATTTGGCTGCAATCGTCCTATTCAGTGCACGTCCTAAGCTCGGCAGCACAGAAAGAATGCGTCATTCTGATGATCTCTCTGTTGCTTTCTCTACCTGGGTGGCATCAAATCCATTCCAAGGCCAAATATTGTCCCTATTCTTCAAAGTCTTGAAAGGACTGGGCCATGACTTCTTCATACCTGCTGCTTACTCTGACCCAGTGTGGCAGCTGTAGTCTTTTAGTAACTGTGACAGACGGAGACCAGGGTTAGGATCCTGGCAACTGCCTTTGTCTGCTTTCCAGACAGGGAATTTCTTTTCATCAAAAATTAGAATAAGTGCTGGACCACAGCACCTTACGAGTGAAAGTGAAGACCTATCTCTTTTCACTTGCATTCATGCAGTCACCTCCGTGTGACCCAATAATATTCCCTTGGAGAGTTAAGACAAGGGAAAACCGTGATATGTTCAGATGGTGTAAGCAGAGAGGAGTGGATAGTTTCAGCCCTCTGACTGCTTTCTTTTATAAAAGACTGTTAGTGCCAAGATTCTGTTCTGATGGATTTAAAATAAATGCAAGAGATTAGATAAAATACCTTAGATAGACTGCTTATGCTTCCATTTCATTTTCATACCAAACATATTCCTGCAGCAAAACACATTCTACAGGGAAATTAGTTCATCAAGAAGAAAAGCATGCTGTGGCCATTAACTGTTTCCCAGTCTCGTTCTTTCATTCCCTCTCAATCCATCAAGCTCCAGATCCACAGAGTTTCTTTGCCCCACTTAGCTCCATCCTTTATCAGAAGATCTACAAGTTTCTGCTTGTTCTCACCTATGTCTCTATCCCATGTATTTTCTTGTACTCAGACTAATTTTATAAAATATACTCATTTAAGCAAAAGTGAAAACAACTTCCCCCATCTACCCTACTTAAAGCAATATGAGATTTCGTTATATTTACCTTTCTCTCTGTGTTGTTTCATGTTAGTTCATTACTGTAAATATGGTTTAAACATGTCCATGTTTCTGCAGCTTGTAAATATTGGGAGTCTTCAGGAAAATCTTGAACTCCTCCTATCTTTCCTCAACAGAACAAGTCACAAATAACATATGGCTTCATCTGCTTTCTTTTGTCCCTAATCAGTTTCAGTAACTTTATTAGCATGTCAAGAGTTAGAGGAATTTCCAAATTCAATATATCAACCATGTGTGAGTATAACATGGAGCCTTGCAGGGAGGGACAGAGGGGGTCCTGTGTCTTTCTTGCATGTGTATCAAGTCCTCTCATTTTAACACTCAAGAAAGTTTTTCTCAAACACCATGACTGTTCTGTTATTCACAGAAAATAAATGACTTCTTCCTTAGTGGGAACTGCAATTTAAGCAGACAGTACATTGCCTTAGTTTTCAGTCGCTTTCACTATTTTTTAAAATGACATAATCTGTCATCAAAAATATATTTACATTTGTTATATCATCAGCCACCAGGTTTGCTTTATACTGTTTTACATATGAGAAGGATTGGGGGTACCTACCTCATCTTAATTAACTCCACCTGGCTTGAGACTCTCCCTTTCAACAATCTGCATCAATGCCATTATACAGGCACAGCAGGAGAAAGCCACAAATCTAGTGAAATTAAATCACTCACCATAGAAACATCTTGAACAATAGCATGAGAACATGGAGCCAACCAATCGTGTTCAGGCACATGGAAGAAGGGTAAAAAAAAAAGTTGCAACAAAGATAAGTGTATGGCAGCAGCGGCAGCAGCAAACTACTACACAAAAGGAAAAAGATATAAGCTTCAAAAAGTAATTCATTCTCTAGAAAAAGCATTTCATAATTATTCCCATCCTTGTCTCTCTTCCCTCTCAAATAGTTGCAAAAAGTCACCATTATTGTTTGAAGAGAAAAAGTACTGAAGTGACTCACCTTTTGCAAATGTTATATACTTAGGGAATGATCAGGCGTATGTCAAGCACCGCTAAAGGGCTACACCATCCATAAGAGGGCTCAGCATGTCAGGGTCAAGTCTCTACTCTTACTGCAACTGGAATCAATGCCAAATTTTGTATTGCTTTCAGTGGTTCAAGAGTGAGGAAAGGCAAACAAAGGTGATATTTTTCTTCTTTCACAAAGAGAGGAGGAGGTATAAGAAGTAAGAGGAGAAAACTACAGTGAGCTGCAAAACCAATATATTTATGGAAAAAAATACAGAAACGAATGTGCAGGTATTGTATTATTTCTAAAAAAGCTTATCATATATCTAACTGCAGAATGACAGGAGAAAAACTTTTCAAAACAAATGAACAAACCTGATGTTTTCTCTTTGAAATAAGTGTATAAACTTTCAAGTTCCAAACCTGAAGCTACAGTAAAGCTGTTTAACATCTATAGACAGAAAAAAAGAATTAAAAAAAAAAAAAAAAATTTTTTGGCCAGTAAGACACTGTAAAGGCCAGATTCTGCCAAGCTTTCTCACAGTAACTAGCACATTACTGTTCCAGTAATCCTATTGATCTTGCTAGGATAACTTCAGAGTAAGAAACAGGTCAATACAAGTAGGTTGGCAGAATTTGCCTCTAAATTATCATCTCCCTTACATTCAGTCTCTGTAGGTCAGTACTGTCCCTTGCCAACTGTTTGAAGTAATCATTTGTAAAATTCTGCTTTGCTAATTTCTCAAATCAGCAAATACTGCGAACAGTAATTTACAGCATGTATTTCTAATTGCAAAATCATATTCTTTTGGAAGGTGTCCACTAATATGAAAAATGTTAGTTCATCTCTTTGTAGTCTTCATGCCAGCAGAATCCTGACAACGAAAAGGATGAGAGATACATGTTTTTCACAAGATCTGCACAAGTAAGTTATGACTAATAATTTCTTCAAATTTGTTTTAGTATTCTTGTGTCATGCAATATATCCTGATATTTTCCAAAAATAGTCTTGATTTTGCAGTGACATTTTATCCCTTGAGGGGAAATCACAAATTTCTGTCATGAATACTCAGAGCTATACATACACAATTGGTCAAATACTCACATCTGTAACTTAGAAATTGATGGACAGTGAATGTTTGGGCCAATAAATTTTGACTTTTCAATGTTTATGAGAAGTAGACACAGTGAATAAATAGCTGAAGCAAAGTTCACTTAAAAAAAAAAAAAAAAGAAAAGAAAGAAAGAAAACACATCAGCCAAAATTCTAGCTAGAGTTCTCAGAATCAGTGCTACTGCATCACATGTGGAAAATGAATATATTCCTAGACTGAACATATACATGGATGTTGGTTTGACATAAATGAGTTCATTTATAAGAGAGTTTTTTATCAGGAAGTTTAATAGAATTTGTAAGTTAATGTACAGCAAATTGCATGAGCAGTCACCTTCTAGCTAATACTCCTGTAATGAAGGTATGTTTTTTTCAACAAGGTGTATATTAAATCTGTTTTTAATATCTGTTATGATTTGTTGTTTTGTATTGCCTAAGGCCTATCTCTTCTACACAGTTTCTTTTGCCTCAACGTTCTTTTGCTAATGTCAAATCATTTAAGAAAACACTGAAACACATGTAATGTACCTACAAGAATAAATTGAATATTTACTGGTTCAATGCCCTGACCTTTCAGATTACACTACAGGACAATGAGCACACTTTGTTCAATATGGAGGCTAGTGGGTGTGCATATTCTGAGTGAAGTACTTCAGCAAGGGAGAAGAAAAGTCAAGTTAGAACAAATATTCCAGTCCCAGAAGGCCTGTTACTGAAATCAAATTATAGGCTTGGAGTATTATAACTTATTCCTCAAAAAAGTCATGCTGTGCAAGAATATATCATGCACTTGGATAAACAAGCTACAAAGAACGAAGCGTTAAGCAGTGAAGTGTCAATCAGGCAAAGTGGGTTTCTCAGACGTATACACATGCAGCCTGCACATCAGGTTACATGTACTGTCTCACCCCTGGGGTCCTAGAATACATTGCACCAACTCATACGTGCCTTAAAGATGAACCTAGCCAGTAAATTAGTTACCAAGAACCACTAATACTGCAAGATCCCTCTATCTATTCCCCTTTCTTTTTCCCAGTGACTGCCTGGCCATGCTAGAAACTCTACCTGTTCTTAGCAGGACAGAGTGTCATTTCTGAATGTACCAAATCTGTCTTTAGATGCAGATTGCTAACTCTTAGAACCCTTAAAAAATAAAATATTAAATTAATTTTAATATAAAGAAGGAAAAATTAGCTTGAACTTGTTCAGTAGGAGTGGTAGACATCATCATAGCTTTGCTTGTGATATGTACCATAAAGAGAACTTATTTTAGTTGAGGACCTATAAATGCTGTTCTTTAAATCATACTGTATCTGTTATGTATCACGCAAAAATGTTATTCTGATGGAATGCAATCACAGCATGGTACAATGTATCTTTCTTTTATCTATTTGATAGAAGAGTCCCTTGTGCTTTTCTAAGTTTCACAAATTAGTACTCTTTCTGAAGAACAAATTATAACAAGAGGGTTAGTGTGCTTGTTTCCCTGAACATGAGGAAAATGTACCACAGTCAATATTTCTGTGTGATAATTCTGCTCAAGAAGGCAATCTGATGCTCTTGTATTTGTTATATGATTTATTCTTATTTAAAAGAGGAAACAAGTAACAGCAAGAAATTTCCTTATGCTCTTCTACAATAAAATTTAGCTAATAGCTTAAAAATACAGTAATAGATGTGCTATAAAAGGAAAAGAAAGTCAATTATAAGGTTTAGATCTAGAACAAAATCTTAAATTGTATAGAAGCCTTCAGGAGTGTGGTGGGTTGACCCTGGCTGGATGCCAGGTGCCCACTAAAGCCTTTCTATCACTCCCCTCCTCAGCTGGACAGGGGAGAGAAAATATAACAGAGCTCGTGGGTCCAGATAAGGACAGGAGAGATCACTCACCAATTACTGTCATGGGCAAAACAGACTCAGCTTGGGGAAAATTAACTCAATTTATTACAAATCAACCAGATTAGGGTAATGAGAAATACAACCAAATCTCAGAACACCTTCCCTCCACCCGCCCCTTCTTCCTGGGCACAACTTCACTCCCAGATTCTCTACCAGCCCCCCCAGTGGCACAGGGGGACGGGGAATGGGGCTCCTGCCTCACCATGGTCTTCCCCACGGGCTGCAGGGGAATCTCTGCTCCGGCGCCTGGAGCATCTCCTCCTCTCCTTCTGCACTGACCTGGGGTCTGCAGGGCTGGGGCTCTTACATCTTCTCACTCCTCTCTCCTGCTGCTGTTTCAGTGCCACAGCAGCTTTTTTTTTCCCTTCTTAAATATGTTATCACAAAGGCACTACCACCGTCACTGATGGGCTCAGCCTTGGCCGGCAGCGGGTCCGTCTTGGAGCCAGCTGGCTTTGGCTCTGTCCGACACGGGGGCAGCTTCTAGTATCGTCTCACAGAAGCCATTCCTGTAGCCCCCCAGTACTAAAATCTTACCACACAAACCCAATACAGCCCCTACAATGTAAATGAGGTTGACACTTCTAGTACAGTATCAGCTTCCATTTGAGGTGCATCTCAGCTTTCTGGAAGTAGACTTTTCTATATATGCAGCTCCAGCTGGAGAATAGCAACTAGCTGAAAAAATGTCTGCTCCAGCAGCACAGCATCCCTCAAAATAAACTCAGTATTAAGATTTTTTTAATTATGATTTATTTGCTGCTGGTAAGGCTTTTGAAAATGTGAAATAAATATATTTTGGAAGTAAGCACAATGTGTTAAATGATTATAACAGTAAAAATTTATAGTCCCATTGCTCACCTCTTCCCTTCTACCCTCCTTCCCTGCTAGTGCTGGGGAGATCCAGACCTTGCAAAAGTCTACAGTAGGAATCAGTTGAGGAGAAAGGGAGTGAGAGAAGGAGGAGACTGATGGTACTGCTGATTGGGCATCTTGGGAAAATAACATTGTGAATTGTTCACCTGCAAAATCTGCATTCACAAGATCTTCCCAGGTGCATAACACGACCAGTTCCAAGCTGTGGGAACTGATTTCTTGGTGCTAAAATTTTTCCAACCCATGGTGACCAGCATGGAGTGTAGCCAAGGGAAATGGCAATAGTCTGAAGTGGTCATTTACACCCCTGACAGACCTCTGATTTAGATAACTTCTGATAAGTGTCTCTGACAGATGATGGTCCCTGACAGTCATGAGATGTCTCTAAAACTGTATGAAACTCAGGCAAATATGAATCAATAGCAGTGGTGAGAAGCCTGTTATTTCACTAAGTGGTCCTGATGAGTATGTCAACCATATGAGTACCTCTTATGAAGGGACTACTTATTGACAGGATGCATCCCTTATTGAGCACTTCTTATAGAGCTGCATATGCATGGCGTCCTATAGGACATGTAGGTAAGTAGACAAAAAGTGTTGTGCAATACACACCAAGAGTTTGCTCCAAGAGCTTTGCAGTGGGATGCAGGACGTGCACTCCAGAATGGGATAGCCTAGGGCAGTGTGGAAATTGAGTCTCTGGTAGATCCAATTAGTAGGTCTGTCGTTGGCACATTGCCTCAGCAGTAAAGAGATTTTAGAAGGAAAACCAACTGATTGACCAACCAAAACCTCTTATAAATTAAAATAATGAAAATGTAACAATGTAAGAAATATTAAAGCCTCTAAGTTAATGTATAAATACAAGCAAAAAAACCCCCAGCATAGTCACCAGAAGGTGACCAAGTGAGGTCTCTTTAACTCATGATTTGAAACCTTTTTTTGCCATACTAGATAAGGCAGGAAAACTTCAGTCCAGATCCTTCAGACACAGAGAATACAAGGATTTCTCATTTCCTGTCTCTACTCAGAGATTGTAGTAGTGCAGCACTAGCAAGTTTGGTTTCTTACAGATATTATGAACTTTTCAACTATTCCTCTGCTCATGTGCCACTTTGGCTATTTTCAGGGCAATTGTGTCTCATAACTATATAACTGCCCCATTGGCTGGCAAAATGCCCTACACATTGTGAGAACATCATAGATAAGGCATATAATAGTACTGTGTGCAGCTTCTGGACCTGAAACACTTCATCTTATATGAACATTTACAATATTAATATGTGATAATTAATTTGATACGTGTATGACATTCTGAGTCACTTGAAATAGATGATATTTGATGGATTTGAATCCATAGAGTTCATTCTGAGAACATTTTCTATGTAGGACTTTAAATTAGCTGGTTTTTCCTTGTATAGTTTTTAGAATTATTTACATTTTTAAAAGATTGCTTGTGATAAGTAATATAAATATATTTCAGGGGAATATTAGTTCTTCAGATTTTAGATCCAGATTCTGACTTTTTTAATTATTATGAACAATGCCATTCATCAGAATTGTTTCCGGGGTAAGATTTTATTCTGGCCTTAAGTATAAAAAGAAAAACTAATGAAAGTAGTTATTAAAATGTATAGATTATTCCAGTACTGAAAAACTATAGAAATGACATATGAAATGGTAGCTTTTAACTATTCCACTGCTAGTAGCACAAAACAATTTTAATTATGACACACCTGCAGACAAATAATAAGTCTTATACAATATTCTTTATCACACTCATCAGTTCAAATACAAGGGACAATTCCTGTATTAAATAAGCTTACATAAAATTTATCAAATAAAACCATTGGCTTTGCAGAAAAAGAGTAAGAAAAAGTTAATTAAATGGGAGAAGGGAAGAAAGATTGAAAACTTATTGTTAAAAATAAGTGGAGGAATGTGATCTCATCCAGATGGGGAGGTGTAATTCAGAAGAGCTTTAACTATGCCAAACAGCAATTAACATATAAGGTATACAATACTCTGAAATAGGGATGAGAAATAGGAGAGCAATTTCAAAAAAAGGTAGATCTACACTGTTTTCATCAGTAAAAGTATATCACATATTGCTGTTTACGGAACTAGAGTGAATTGTTGTCACTTGTAAGTCCTAATCCACTATCTCTTTAACCCAAATGTACTTCTAGAATTTAGTCTAAGAATGAGGATTTTATAAGAAATGTAATGTTTGGTGTTATTAAATGACTCCCTAAAGATGTTAAATACCTAGTAAATATGTCAAGAGGTATTTTTAATTTCCTGGCACTTTGCTAGCCTTCTAGTTTAGCAATAACAATAAAGCAACAAAAGCAGACATTGGTGAGAAAATCTGCAGTGCCAACAGTGTTAGGAAAGCTGACTATACTCTTACAATAAGGCACTCCTTCATGTAACAAATGTAAGGAAATAAAAATAAAAATTAGTGTAAGCAAGCTGTTAAGCAATGCTTTCTATTAAAGTTTGTAAACTTATATTAACATTAAGATTTTCGATAATCGTTACTTGAAATACCATGTGATTATTAAAAACATATTTATTCGAGGTTTAACCATTATACGATTGATCTTTTTATTTTTTCAGATACTGCTTAAACCTCAGTGTGTTTTTTTATAATAATTTGTTACGTAGAAGCATACTACAGAACTTCCCATCCTGCAACCGACCCAAAAATGCATCTGTTCTGAAGTCTTCCCTCTGAATGGTGTGAAATGCTGAGAGGACACTTTTAAAAACGTAACATAGCCAATAATATGATTTGTTTTTTTTTTAACCTGCCTTTTGCTTCCCTTTCTCCCCCACTACACACACATTGAATAACAAAAAAGTGATCGCATGCAGCCTCTGGGACTTAGTCTGCCAATCCAATTGCCGGAAAACAGCAATTCCATTTTATAAAATAATGACAATGCTAATGATAGCAGCAACAAAGACAGCAACAATAACATTAATAAAGATGATGGCAGTTAGTGTATGTCAAGTACTAACTGATCACCGTTATGTGGTTTTAAAATTCAGTTTACAAAAATACACGGGAGAAGTCAGACTAGCCCTTCCTCGTTTAGAGTCTTCAATATTAATTTTCTGTATACAGAAGTCAGCCCTTGGCACATATTTTTATCTTCTGTATATCTGTAAAGTTCCCGAGTGATTGTTTCCAACACACTATTTATGATCCATCAGCCAGTTAACAATAAACAACATTTCCCGCAGCATTTACTGTCCCCTAATCTTTCACAGTTTCACTCCGGTCAGGTCTGCTGTCTCCCGTGGTGCAGGTAACCACCACGTACGGCATCAGGAAGCAGCAGCCCAATTAGCGTTGGAGATCACCAACGGCACAAGAGCATCTGGAAATCCCTTTTGGCCAGCAGCCTACAGCTCCACGATCACTGTGTCCCCTAAGCCACTGCTGAGACAAAGCAGCTGAGCCTGGGAAACGTGTGAAACAAGGAGCTAACCTTTCAGACAGCTGAGCGGGCATGGGATGGGGCAGGAAAAAAATATTGTTGGAATACGTAAGGCAATGGGCACACTTGTCACTTTTCATAAACTACTTGTATCTCAGGACTTCTTCATTATCACTAGTCAATATCCATGTGTTAAAGAGAAAATAGAAAACAGGAAACAATTCTTCATCACAAGAATTCCTTTATTATGAGATAAAGGTTTTCACACTTTGTGGTGTAATTTTTCCCATTGCGATATTCTCACCAATAACACATACACTAGCATTAAAAAATTAGTGAAATGGTTAAGGCAATAATTTTTTAATGGGTCGCTTTTCAGTCTGTGTCTAACAAAAAAGATGCAACTGTTTTCCAAATGAACTATGCATACTCCTACATGCAAGTAGTCATTCATTTTATGTAGAAGAGATGTGGAAATAGAAAAATACTGTGGGGCTAGCTACACATAAGACAGTCAAATAAACATTGATTCTGTTGTAACTTTGGTTTTCCTTTCCCCAAAAACTCAGCTTGCTTGAAGCCCCTGTTCTTACATCCCAGAGATAAAGTTGGAGATCCTGGTCTGGAAGATTTCACAGCTCCTATCAGCTTCAGCGGAGCCAGAACTGGTCTTGGTTCCATAATGTGGGATCATGCATTCTGCAGGTTTAAAGAGCATATGGATGACTGTTGCTTACATACTAGATATGACCCAAAGCTCATTAAAGTAAAAATGATTATCATTGCTGGCCTTAATGGGCTTTGGATCAGGCCCGACAGCAGACACCATCTGAAGTATTTCTGGTTCTCTAAAGGATCCACACATAGATTTTGTTGTTGCACCACTAATTTTCTTTGAAACATCTCAAATGTATTATTCCTTTGTCTAAAGAAAAGGAAAGATTTTTAGGAAGACACATTAAAAACAGTATTTATATAATTGTCTGTCCTCTATTTCTACATTTTCTGTAAAGCAAGTGGAGTGACCAGTGTCAACAAGCAACACTTTAAAATCTATTTCTTACCGATTCAGAGTGCTTTCTGCCACCCCTGGGGACACTATTTGTGTCTGGCAAGAACATTTCAATCTGACAGCTCCTGATTTTCAACAGGGAGGGGAAAAAGGCAGAACTAATGGATGTGAATGAGCTTAAAAGCTAGTGAACTTATCAATCATAGAAAACAACTGTATTTTGGGAAGCAAATAGAGGTACTTTGGCAAACAGAAAAAAAGTCAATAGGTATTTTTTCAGACACTGATAACTATGATGACTTTTTGGTCAGACTATTTTGGTCTCATAGTACTCTTGTCAGTATTGATTATCACATAAAATTCTTCATGCACTGCATGAAATGCATCATAGACAGGACTACAGGCAGGTCAAATGCAGAGGTCCCAGTTTAGTTTTTAACTATGATAAAATGGTTTTTCATTCAATGAGAGGTTGTTTCAATAACAACTGAACAGAATTGAATGAAGCCTTAGGATCTGAACCAAAGAATCCAATTATATTCACACAGTTTTTGCTCAGCTAGCCTATTATTGTTCAGCTAGGTGAGGGCTCATGAATGCATTTGAAGGCTTGCATTTTTTATATCATAAGGAATCTGATACCATATTTACATAAGTAAAACTTTGACTGCTCTTTCCATAGGATTTACATGAATGAAGTGAACAGGGAACTCTGATCTACTACTGTAATAGTTATCACCCAAGTTGTTTACTTTCTCATTTGGCACCTGATCTTACTCAGGTATTATACACAAATATTAGAAGAGGTTAAAGTTATGATGGCTTGGAGAATAAGACAGGTTACTTTTAATCTCCTTGATTATGCTTAAGATATTGAGAACTTTCTCAAACCAGACTTCAGACAAAACATTTTAAGATTGAGAAAAAAAAAAAAAGAAAAAGCTTTAAAACAAAAAGCCTAAAAAGTAAGATTCAATAAATGTCAACCTTTTACAGCAACAATTAGCTTAATTTCTAAACAAAATTATTTTGAACTATAAAACTTGACATTTTCAATAAAAATGTCAAAATAAGGCATTCTGATAATTTTCAAAGCTTATTTCCCTAATGTTTGGAATTGACAGAAATAATGAAAAATAGTTTTGGCAAATCAGCATTGTCAGTGACAAATATATGATGGAAAAAATCTCTCCCTAATATTCAATGATTTATTATCTCTGCGTGCTATGAAACTCAGTTGTTGAGATCCTTTATCTGCTTTTGTAAGGCTTGATTGTCATCTACAAGAAGCACTTTCCAGAAACTTCTGAGGGAAAAATAGCTGCTTAGAGGCTTGTAATTTCTTCTTGCTTCAAAGTCACTTAACACTGGCAAATTCAGTGCAAGGTTTTAAATTTAAGTGATCAGGATTACATATCCAAATTAATTAGTATTTGCCAGTACGTTATACTTATTGGCATTTAAAAAACTTTTATTTTAGCTGAGTTAAAAAAGGCTTGCTTTATCCCATTTTCAGAAAAAAGACAGTGTTATTTCCCTGCACTACTCTCTGTCTCTGCAGACCCTCAGTTCCCTTGCTGGAGTGAGTTTTACAAAGCAGGGTCCTAATTTACAGCCCTCTCCCACTACTTTTTGCCTGTGGCTGTTGTAACATAGCGCTCTGAAGTGGATCGTTAGCTGAATGCAGTTTTAATCCTGTGAACTCTTCTATTTTCTTTTGCTGCATCCTTATGGCTACCTTCAGCAGTGTAGATACAACACTGGCTCTCCCTTAACACTCTCTTTAATTACAACACACAACCGACTCCAGAGAAGGGCTTTCCAGGCCAGTTAATATTCCCATGAATGCAGAAACAGGCAGCTGAGCCTGCCTAGGTGATTAGTGAAGAAAGTGAACCTTTTCAGCACTAGAAATGAGTGAATTCCTGGATGCTGCAGCTGAAAGTGATCAGTCACTGACGGGAAGCCAGAGGAGGAAAAGGCAGACGCCGGGGTCGCCATCTCACCGCCCCATGCAACTGCGAAAAAGACAATGCATCCGCGCCCGGCTTGCACAGATCTGCCCTGAATAGGGTGGCTTTTTGTCTTCTCATCCTGCTGTAAACCTCTAATCTGTCTTAAAATCTTCTTGGGGGGTGGTGAGGGAGGGGCTGGGAGGCCCCAAATTCACAGCATGGCTGTGATGACCTTGCTCTTGAATGATTTGTCTTTGAAGCTCAAGTTGACTACATCCGACCGCTTTTCTCACCAACGGTTCCCCGCTTTGGAATTCTGCATCTTAAAGTCCTGTACATGTTTAGAGAAGCCAGAAGTGCTTTGCACTCTATTACTGTACTCTGCTGGTTTCTTTTTTTCCGTCAGGGCAACCTGAGGTTCTACCACCCTCCACTTAAAGCCAGTGATTTAAGTAAGCTGTGTTACAGATGAACAACCAGGAAAATAAGTCAGAAGAGAAAAATAAATCGAGAAAAATATCAGTTTGTTTTTTCAGGGGAAAAAAAAATAATTAAAAGGTAGATAAACAACATAGAATTGTTTCTGTTCTCTTCTTAATGGAAATCTTTCCTGAAGCATTATCAGCTTATACTCTTCCTACTTTCACTCTCCAAAAATCCCAAGTTTTTGCTTTTTTCTACACAGTTTCATAAACAACACCTATTTTTCTTATCCTCAGAATGCCCCTGGCCGTGAAGTCAAGCTTCTTCCCCCCCCCCCCCCACCTTGTTTTAAGTCAACCCCCCAAAGGCTAGATGCAAGCTGTTTCATTCCTACTGAATGGATGCTTTAGAGCAACAATAGTCCCACTGAGACTAGCGAGACATCGTGCTGGGTAGAAAAGACGGGGAGAGAGACAGACACACATACACACGCACATGCATGCACACATACACACGGATCTCCATATAAATAAGAGCAGTCCCATACATTTTCAAGGTACGCCCTGAAATCACTGAGCACGTTGTGTTGTCCGGAAGGGCTGGAATGTCAGTTTTCTTATCAAATAAGCTGGGTTTTGTGGTGAAAGGCTTACTGTTCCTGTTATCTATGGGCTACTGGTCAGTAAGTGATATCAGGCCATCTCCAGAAGTCACACCTGGCAAATGTTACTGTCAGGATTTTCAGCGTACCCTCAGGCTTATTACTGACCTTTACTGTTGAACCCATTAATCTAAATGTGTCTGGTAGGCAGCGCTGCAGACATTACAAGCTGAGGTTCAGATTAAGGAAAATATTAGTCACTTTCACTTATTTGTGAGATCTAATTGAAGTATACAGTAATTAATGGCCACTAAGACAACTCAGGCTAGCCTTTGCTTTTAGGCCTGCGTCTTATCGACTGTCCCGCCCTTAGGTGAAGTTTACATGCATTTAAGGTTTCCCGAAAGTATCAAACAAACCTTCCTGCTTGCAAGACACAGTGTTAAAGAGGTTGTGGTTTTAAGGCCACATTTAACCATTTCCTGTGCCCAAACAAAAATACAAACCTGAGAATATATATTGAGAATCATTGAAAATGTTAGATGAAT
This sequence comes from Haliaeetus leucocephalus, assembly GCF_000737465.1. NCBI lineage: Eukaryota > Metazoa > Chordata > Aves > Accipitriformes > Accipitridae > Haliaeetus > Haliaeetus leucocephalus. Next base: position 5,325,177 of record NW_010973062.1, read on the forward strand.
CAAGAAGGTCCTAAACTGAGTCTGGTTGAAAGTGTGTGGCCCAAAGGCACTTTCCATAAAGGATATTTTCAAGTTGTCTCTCTCTTTCTTTAACATTTTTCTTTCTGTTTTATTCTGTTTTTTTTTCCACAGGTACTAGATTTCAATTCTATTGAGTTGTTTTCTCCTTCCTTGAACAGGTTAACATTCTGCAAAGTATTTTAAATTTGAATGGAATCCCTTGCCTGTCAGTGTTGAATAAGTTTTGAAATAAGGTAAATGAAAGTGTTAAGTTTTGCAATTTTAATGAGAGCTCCTTCGTAAAAACAGTAGCAACAACAACAAAACTAGAAATGACAAATTTGTCAGACTACACCAGATGATATTCTGCATGGCATCTACCACTAAAATATACTAGTGTGTATATATATCTATATGTTTCAGAAGACAATATTTTTCCCCTCTGTGACCTACCATGTAAGTCACTGTTCCAACAATCCTGATGCAGTCATTTTCAGCATCAGCAAATTAAATTCTCTACTTTGGACTATTTGCAAACAGAATTTTTCTCCCTTATTTAGTGTTAACATAAAACTCAGAAAGCAAAATTCTCTCAGAACCAGTTACATTGTTCTGAATTTCTAGCAAATGCATTTGTTGTAATTAATAGAGATATTTTTCCCCTGATGATTCTGCCCTTCTATTGAGTATTGTATAATAGCAACATGATTTAAAACCAGGTTATGGCATCCCCCTCCCCCCCCCAAAAAAAATATTTTAAAGAAGCATTGCACATGTAAAAAAGCAATAGCATGTTCTGTCACCAGGTGGGACTCTGCATTAGAGACTTGATTCAGCTGTTCACAGCTAGGTCAAAAGCAGCTGCAAATGCAATGTATAATATAATTTAGGAGTTAGGAAGTAGAGTGGTGATTGCTGAATTGAGATAAAGCAGGAAACCCTGTTCCCCTTTTCACATTTTTGTAACGCTAACCAAGGAAATTCAATGCAAAAGGGGTACATATATTAACTCAATACCGAGTTGGCTAACATACAAAACTAAACTTCTTTTGCTGATGGCAAGTAGACTTGATGCACATATATTTCCCTTAAAAATATGAACACATGAATACATGTATGAATGCATATTTTGTGATGCTAATGTAATAGAAAATATTTATTTCGTGTGAATTTTAACCTGTTATAACCTGCATCTTGTATCCTCCTGTGGGGATCATTGTGATAGCAGCTAACGAGGAAAAAAAGCTATTATCAGATTGATGTTTTCTTGGTCACGGAGATTTTAAATGTGCTCTTAAACTGTGTGGAATTACATCTGTCAACATCAAGAAGTGCTGCATGTGTTGTATGTTTCTGGAAACTATAACAAACCCAAGCCTAAATGACATTTGGTACTTCACCTACTACTGACTTAGCATGCTACAGAACTTGATGTTTTGTGTTGTTTTATTTTAATTGAAGGATTGGGAATAAAAAGGAAAAGAGACATGGGGGAAAATCTATCAAGTTGGAAAAAAATTGACCTTTTTTCTAATTGTGACATCCATGTTCTCTACAGATAGCGATGTGATGATATGAAGAGTGGAAAAGAAGAATAAAAATGTCAGGAAGAAATATTCCAAGTTGTAAATAAGTTTTGGCACAGTTAAATGAGAGAATCATGATGCATGGAAATCACTACACAGAATATGAATACTATGTGCTAAGTTACAGCATTTAATGCTAACAGAATCATGTAGCATTGCAAAATGATTCTTAAAGTCTTGGCTATATGATAATTATGTTGCTACTGGAAAAAGATGACAGACTAATGTCAACTTAAGAGAAAAACTATGTCAAAGCAAAGTTTTTCTTCATTTAGGGACAGAGAATATCAAGGAAAAAAAAAAAGGAGAAAAGAAAATGAAACACATCCCTTTTGGTCATATAGGCATTTACAGCACATTCATATCACAGTGTTTTTTATGTCTGTCACTTCATTGACTCAGAGACGACAATCACTTCTATGGCAGACTTGATAATCCTTTGCTCTCCCAGAGTTTTGAGCTCTTTGCACTAAATCTTTACCTTAAATGGCAAAGTTTCCATCTGTCTCCAGGTGGTGCTGCCAGTCATTCCCCGGATTTGAAGGCTCCGACAGTGCTTCTGGTAGTTGTTTTTTAATGCGCATGCACTCTCCTCTTATCCATCACACTGACACTACATCTACAGAAACAATTAATGTGGACCATTAAAAGTGGATTTGCGGAGCAGAGCAGTTGGTGCCGAGGACCTGATGACCACAGCGTAGGTAACATGGAGTGGGATTACTTCAGAGCAGCCCTCATCTGGCCCCAAGGGTCCAAATCCCTGTTTGCAGCTGGAGTGCACCAGGTGAGCTCCTCAACACAATTGGTCTACTGTTTCAGCTGCAGTGAACCCAGTTTCAGCACCTTGAGACCAATCCATGACATGACTCCACATAAGTGTGGACAATCAGAAGAGTTACTTAAAAAATGTACTCTTGACACAAGTTGAAATGTAAACGACACCCGAATCTGCTAGGGAACACGGATTTGTCGTGTTTACATTGAAAACTTTTTTTTTTTTCCCTGAAAAATATTGTGTCATTTATAGAACTATATAAATGCCTTCCCATTGACACAGTAATTCCATGGAAGAGAGTACTGGCTTTTCAACAATCCACCAACAGGTTTTGGGGGCTATTGGTTTAAAGTTGGTCCAAAAAGCTATCACCAGTTAACAACAAACCTTTTGTTACAGACATAGGCTTCAAAGCTTTTCCACAAAGCCAGTTGCTATTAAAGTATTTCCAGTAAAAGTGCTTATTGATAGTCATTATTCGGTAACTACAATATAAAATAGTTCCGGCTACTGCACTGAAAATGTCTTGGCCTCAGTATTTCACATTCAAAAGAAATTTATCACCTTGTTGTTCTTGCCAGAAAGACTAATTAATATTAAATCTTTTGAATTTCTCTGGATAAAACTGGCATCTGAGAGCCTAGTATGGTATCAGTGTGCTTTAAAAAGAGTCTATAATAGGTATTAGTACCTCTTGTGTAACACTGTATGCATTGCATTTTGTTACATTTATTATACAAATTGAAATGAATAACAATATGCAGTTTAACATCCCATGAATATTTTTTAGTATGCTCCAACAGTAGTTAATATGCTAACCAACTTCACTGAAAGGCATACAGATGTGGAAAGAGTCTATCTAGGGACTTTAATTATCACCTTGTCAAATTCAAATTATTATCTTGCGAGTTCATTTCCATAAAGTATCCCCTTTGCTGTTGGATGATTTAACATGTGTCTGCTTTTTCTTATCTTATTTGTATCTATCTGGAGGCTCTAAACCTTTCAAAGTAGGCTAGCTCTTTGTCAGATCATGATGTTTACCGCAACTGATTTTGTCAAATACTTTTTTGCAAACACTCTGTTTTGCCAAAGATGGGTCTGTAAAATGTGAAGAGGAATTGGCACACACCACCAATAGTGTTACATAAATCAGACTAAGACTTCAGCTATTTCTAAACAGGATCAGCTTACAGTGAAGAATCAAAGAGCCTGGGGAATGATTTACCTGACAAAATTCTGGAGACAGTCATTCTTGGTTGGTAAATCATTTCAGGTTTCAAGCAGCCTGGAGTAATTCCAGCTGTAAGAATTGGGTGGACATGATTTTCTATGCTGGTTTGGATCACATGATAGGGGAAAAATATCTTATGAATATTAATGACAGTGTTTCTTTAACCTATTCAAAGGCAAGGTAGCAGCCATGAAAATAAAGGAAGACAGAAGAAAAATGTCTTATTGGATAAGGCTTATACCCTGCACATGATTTATCATGATTTTTTTACCTTTCATAAAAAATCAAATGAAGAATAAATGTAAGCATAAGGTCTTTGATTTGGTGATATATACACAGAATGGATCAATACACCAAATTTCTATTTAAAAAAAAAAAGTAAAAATGCTGTGTCTTGACATAAAATCCATTAGCCTGCCTATGAAGTCCACTAAATGTGAGAAAGTTTGAACAATGCCTTGGAAACAGAACATATGTTAGATTTGTTTTAATTTTAAATTTCTGAATTTCAATTTATGTGTGTGAGAGAGCTCATGAATGTTGTGTAGTCACAGCTCTTGGAGTTATAATAAAAAGGGATTTAAATTTCTAATAATAGTAAACAGAAAAAGAAGAATGTTATGTTTTTAAAAAGTAAAAGCAATAACAGCAATGTGAATGTTTAAAAAAAAACCCAACTAACTTATCATTGTAAATATGTCCATATATAGTTGGAAACTTTCAAAAGGATGCAGGGACTCTTCTTGTTCAAGGGCCACACTACTTAGTTGTTTTGGTTTGGGTTTTTTTATCCTTCTTTCTTGCATCTGTGCTACTTTGGAGAAGACCTTCATGTATTTTAGCAGAATAACCTGCATTCCTAAATAGGTACTTAATATTGGATAAATATTATGTGGATAAAATACAATACTAGTAGTTCAAACTCAAGGCATAAAATAGTACTTACAAAGGACACTGAAAATAGGTAACAGTTCTGGAAAATATTCTTTAATCCTTAAGCTGTTTATATTGATACCCTCTCATTTTGACAAAGGTATTCAACTGATCTTCCAGCATGGCTGCATTTCACTTCCTCTGAAATTGTCTTCCTTCTGAGCTCCTTACAAGCTTTGTTAAAGTCCTTAGGCCTGGGTCCTTCATAAATTCACAAGTAGAGAAAAATAAATATAGGTAGAAGTCCAGATGATCATGAGAAAATGAACCATCATTGTTGACTGGGCGAGTCTTCATAAAAAATTCTCCTTAATCCCTTTTATGATGTGATTTGGTGAACAACAGACTACCTCACAGTATAAACATTAAGACACTATTACTGGTGTGTATATTTAGCATAGCATCGACTGGCATGAATATATCTCAGAAAATACAGTTACATTTTTGGGTTTAAGATTACTATTTATGTATATACACACATTCTGAAAAAAAGAAAATTCTTTAAGAAAGAAGTGTTCTATCTAATACTAATAATCCATATTCAATGAGAGCCCAATATGTACCATTTGTTTTTCAGGAAACTTTTCAGGAAAAGGAGTGAAACACACACTTAGCTTTGGTGACTAGCAGAGGATGGAAAAAACCCCTCTTAACAAGGCAAATTTGACTTCTGTTTCTCACTTATTCATCATGTATTCCTTTTTATTCTTATTGGTCTTTGTGGATTTCCTCAATTTAGATTCAGAATTAATTTCATCTGGAATTTAGAGAGACTACTTTTATATGTACATGTATAGATAAATATGTGTGTGTGCACACATGTGTGTTAAAAACACCTAAAACTGTTTCCACTGCATACGTGTAAGCCAGGAGAGGTGCAGCTTAAGCAGTTTAGTTCTTGCATTCATTTCAGTAGAACAGATTAAGAATTTTTATCAGGAGGGTAATTATAATTTATTATGTTTTTTAAGGAACAGGCTACGCTCCATGCTCCCCAAATTCTTTCTAATTATAATTAGCAAGGACTACAGTGAAAAGAATTTGCATAGTTTTCCAAAAATTTGCTCACTGCTTAGCAAACACCTTAATAATGAAAGTGATGTTAAGAAAGTGCTATAGAGCAAAACACAACTAGAAAAATTTGAAATGTGATTGTGGCAACTGCATTTCAAACTCCTGTGTGGATAAAACCATAGATTCGAATATAAGAAAGAAAACATTCATAACTTGACGTTAAGTTATGGTTTTAACATTAATATATCACTGAAATGATTAAAGTTTCAGAGGCATAAATCTGAATATGACTTGAATTTAATTCCCTACACTTGCCATCCACATCTCTCTAGCAATAAAATAGAACCGAGGGACATGTCGTTTCTCATGGTCCCATTCTCTCAATGCTACTGCCAAAGCACTCTTTTCTCTTATGGAGTAAGAGATTTCAGAACGATCGTCTTCACCAACAGAATACGTCCTCTTATGGCACTGTGAAGGCCATAACCTCAGCCCCAAGCACAGATTTCAACAGGCTCTGCTGAAATCTTTGTAACAGAGCCATCCTTGCCAACTGTACAAGTGTTCATTCTGTAAAAATAGTTTCCCTGATATTTGATATAACATAATGGATACAGAGTAGCGTGTTTTAAACAGTGGTTAAACACAGATCATTTTCTTCAAAATATATACTGTACTGAAGAATGCCTGTAAGCCAACAACGTAATTCAGATGCAGTGATCATACTGCAATGAATACACCATGGTGGGAAATGCGGCTGTCTACCTCACAATACCTGACAGACAAATAAATGTCCAACCAAAACGGATTTTACAGCTTTGATCTCAAGGTGAACACATATTTAAAATCAAGGTATTCATCAATAAAAGAGGAGGAATAGTTAAAATAGCTGACAATGCAGTCACCTGATTATTTAATGCAAAAGTCACTGGAAAATAATGTTAAAAAGCCTACATAGTGCCAAAAATTAATATGTCTTCAAAGAGTGTTTAATTTGTCATTCTATCAATTCAAGCAGTACCCCACTTGGTTCCTTTGTTTGAGATATAGAGTGACTTTTAAACATTCTTTACTAAATTACTATTTTCAATAAACACAATAGGTTACTGCCACAATAACTACACTATATAGACTCTCCTTTGGAACATTTCTTTCACCTGTTGGACAGGTATTTTTTCATATCTGCTGTATCCTTACTGATGTCAAAAGAAAGGCACTCTAGGCAAAGGAAGCCAGACTGTCTTGGGTTTGAATATAGTCAACAAGTTGCTAGAAAAAAAGTGTATTATATAAAACTAAATAGAAAGCATAAATTACTGTCTTTTAGCCCTAATAGCTATTTATTATAAGCTGCAATAACTTTTTCAACAAATTCAGGAAGAGAAATTTTACATAAATTAATCAAGTGTGAATGACTGTATAAATGCATACTTTTGAAATGCTATGGCAAATGGTATTTTTAGGGGATACGCTGGAGACGTGGAGGTACAATACTTAATCTATACTCCAACTAGCCATAAGGAAAAGTTTTGACCCCCATTTCCTTCTCTCCTCAGTGTGAAAAGGGAACCATTGATTTCTGCCAACTGACAAGCAGTCAAGCATACAAAACAAGTAGCAGACCAACCCATACAGTAATTCCTGTTAATTCTCTCCCCAGGGTTTGTTCTGTAAGGGAAACATTGATTTGAACATGTTTAGGTGGATTTTCTAAAACGATACCTTTTTAATAACCTTTTCCTTCCCAGAATACTTGGGGTAAGATACCAGAAACAAAAACCACATGAAGTTTCATAAAAAAAAATCAAACCTCTTGTGTTTCCCAGGAACAGTTCTACCCACTGATATTCTGTGGGGTTTTTGTTTGCTTGCTTCATATCATTTATGCTAAATTTGTTTTGTAAAATTGCTTAGTCTGGGTTTGTTGATAAGGAGATTGATTAAGTGCAATGAAAACCTAATTTGTTTTTGTCATTTAACAGCAATAGGTCTCTATTTTTTCCCCTCTAAAAAAAACCCCAACAAAACACAACCAAACCCAAACAACAAACAAACCAACCCCCCCTTCCTCCCCCCCCCC
>NW_010973062.1:5332811-5351467 GCF_000737465.1 Haliaeetus leucocephalus
CCCCCCCCGCCCCCAGTTTGATAAAGAGGATAGGAAAAAACACAAGGGGAAAATGAGGACTGTGAAGCTGTCATCATTATTTTGGAAGGAAGTGCTGAATTCCAGACCTCAGCTCTGTTGCTAAACATGATTAGCACCACCCAAAGGGGCAAGAGGTCCTTTCTAAAATTAAGTTGAAGGAGTTCTGCCCTCTCATCATCTTCTTTCTAGACTCCCTAGTATTAATCAGATTATGGATTGCACATTTGTAACTTCTGCTGCCCTCCATGTGAACGTGCAGTAGATGAAGTGACCTGGCCGTTTCAGCAGCCTCTGCCCCTCTGCTCTCTCTGACACACACCAGCTGTGGTATTCTGCTCGGGTTAAGAATAGAAGATGTCGTCTCTGCTGACTGGCTATTGCTAATGATCCCTTCATCCTTGGAAGCTCTGTAAAGAGAATGACTAAAGTAAATAAATGAAATCATGCTAGTCTTCAGGTGTGCTTTCTGGAAGAATCTAGACATCCATATTAATTAACTTAACATCTGTCTCTTATAGACTCTTTTGGAATATACATTTTTCATTAATGAGATTTTCCCCATTCCCCCCTGAAGAGTTGGGACCCCTTCCCTCAGTTATAGTAAAATAAATATCCGGTATCTGTTCTGCAGACAGTCTACTAAGATCTTTTCTCCATTAGCTAAATTTTGGTCATTGTAAGAGTGAAATGCATTGTGGGTTGGGATTTTTTTGCTTGTTTTTTTAGGGGTTTTCTGTGGTAAGTGTTGGGTAAGAAGAGGGAAGAGAAGGAAGTAATTAATCATGCAAAGATAAATTTATGAACATAATGTATAAAAAAAAGTTTTAATTCTTTTCAAATCTTTCTCCCTGTGTTATTTCTCCTTCTCCCCTAAAAGACTGAAATTATTGAGGTTGGGATTCTGTAAAAGCCCTTTCTCTAATCCTAAACAATCAGTATGCTGATTTTTCACCTTCTCTCATGTGTAACTTTATATATTTTTGATATAAAAAGAAATAACTTTGCTAATTCTGGTCTGAGAGGGTTGTCACACATTGGAACAGGCTGCCCAGGGAAGTGGTTGAGTCACCATCCCTGGAGGGATTTAAAAAGTGAATAGATGGGGTACTCTGTAACATGGTTTAGTGGGCATGGATGGTGGTTGGACTCGATGATCTTGAAGGTCTTTTCCAACCAAAATGATTCTATGATTCTATGATTTTCAATGCTACCCTCCTTCACTCTACAGAGAGAAGAAAAAGAGGGCAAAAAAGACATTCAACTCTCTTCAAACATCAGTGTTATTTATTTTGAGTGGTTTTTATAACCCGTATAATTGTATTTTACTACTTTTTTTCCTTCTGAAAGGATATATTTGAAAGATTTTTACCTCCAAATTAATAAGTCTATATCAAAATTGGTGTTGTTCCAAATTTGCTCTAAAAACAGAATGCAAGACCAATCACCTTTCACTACATATCAGTGTATGATACAAATTTTTAAGAAATATAACAATTAAAGGACACCACCAGCAAAAAATAATCAATGCTTGAGACTTGCAGATAGTGATATGAAGAGGTAGTTTTTAATCTTAAAATTCCTGGTACTTTAAACTTCCAGTGTTCAAACTAGTAACGAAGCAATACGTTTAGGTGACCGTTACTCTGTGACCAGTGCCAAATGTTTTTAATTAACTAGTTGGGCAAGCTTAAGAAAGCCTGCTGAGCAAAGATGTATGATGTCAAAGAGCTGTCTTCCTTTGCCACTTCTATTAGGCAGAGTCAGAATTAGTAAAATCAATGGCAAAGGAAGAAGAAAATCAAACCCTTTCCTTTACAGCAGAAGTCAATCTGTTTATAGTGGAATTAGGTGCTAATGTTAGAATGGACATTTAAAAAAAAATGCTAATGAACACTCCAAGTGGTGATAAAATAAAAGGTGTTGTCAGCAATGTTTATAATCCCATGCTATACTCAAATGTATTTTTCTTTTTAATCAATAGTTTAGTCAAATTAAAATCAGATAAAGCTGAGAAAAATGAAAAATCCCACTTGAAAGTCATGGACGTTCTTATTCAACATGTACAACTGAACTGAAACACACTAGCACCCCTGTTACAGAAATACTATGGTCTTTCCAAAAGATTGTGCTTCCCTACATCAGTGATAGCCCGTGTGAAGTTCAGAAATATCTTTATTTGCTTTGGCATCATGAAGATGAAGAAGAAACATGGGTACTCCTGGCTACTTGCGCCCATTGCATGTTTATCATCAATGTAAATTAAAGAGGACATACATTAACAAACGAGAAACAGTATTAGGCAGCACGCATTAACCCTGTCCTACTATACTTGCTTCTGTTGTACCTCTTTTGTCATATAAGTTACACCTATTCAGACATCAAAAGCCTTTATAGAAGTTGCCACAGGAAATTTTAAGTTCTACGCTGGCTGCCGTTTTGCCTCCCTGGCGTAAGATGCTAATTTCTGGGTTAAGGAGGTCTTTAGGTCAGCGTCCTATGCTAAGCGAGCGCCCTGAAGAGAGCTCAGAAACTCTGACTCGTCTCCTTGGGCTGCCCGTGGGTTTGAGCGCTGACATCCCCAGTGGCGGTGGAGCCGCGCGGTGGGACGGGTACCCGGGGCACACGCACCCCACTCAAAAATGTTCTCTGTGCCAGCCAAGAGCACACCAGGGCACGCAAACAGTCCAGGCTGGACCTGTCCCTCTCCCCCTCTGCTGACACTGGGCCTGAAACAAAAGAAAAAGCAAAGCAAAGGAAGGAAAAGAGAAGGGGGAGTGGGCAAGGGGAGGGAGGGCAGGCTAGCTCTGTTTTACTGCTCATTCATTCCTCTGCATCCAATCACTCAGAGGCAGTAACTAGCTCAGCCCCAGGCTCCCCTTACATGCACAAAAGAAAAGCAATCCCATTCAGGAGGAGACCGTGAGTTATCGATCTCACGCTGAACGTTAAGTTCGGTTCAGCAGCGCTGTGAGCTCCCTCACACGGAAAGCTTATGTTTCCCACCAACAATGTTGTATGATACTCAGCTTTTTGAAAATGAAGTGTTGGGGTCTAGGGGTCAAGGGCAGAGACATCTCAGCTTTCACCCTGGGATTCAGGACACATTCTGGGTCATCATGAAGGGTAAGCCTGCAGGCATTAATCATACAGGTTCTGTGGATCTTGTTCGCCAGAGGGGCAGGCAATTTATGGTTGCTTCACTTTCTAGTTCAGACATTAGAAAATGAGCCATAAAGCCATCATTTCTTAATGTACATTAGATTTATTTTACCCATTCAAATTAATGAACAAAGTTTTTTGCTAACACAGTTTATAGTTCATTTATTTAGCTTAATATCCTCATTTGCAGAAATATGCAGAGATTTGTTTTTAATCACTGAAGAGATTAAGTCAAAACTTAAATGAAAAATTTATTTCTTATAACCTGTTTCACTCTCAAAAGTACCTACAGCCTTCCTTTATGTGTACGATTAATTACGCATAGCACTACCCCATGTGTAGACACTTTGTAGTCTATACAACTACTTGACAGAAAGCAACAGGGATTTTTTAGTTAGTTATTGGTAGCATAACGCAACCCCAAAACATTCAGTCCATATCAATTCCATATTAAGTTCTTACTTAAAAACTTAAGAAATGTAATATTTGGTCATTGTGTCTTTATGAGAGTTCCACATGCCAGAGTCTAATTGTGGCATAAGGATAATTTCTCATAAATTCCTCGGTAAGACCTGAAATGATGGTGTTTTTTTCTTTCACAAATATTCTTTCTTAGAGGTCTTTTATTAACCAAAAGACTGAGTAGGCATCAAAAAGAAGGAAGAGCTGGGTGAATATAGACATTTCAGAGGAATAAAATTAATTCACAGGAAAAAATATTTAAAATCCAATGAAAGTAGGAGTGCCTATTTAATGGGAGCCCAGAGCTGAGACACTTAGGGAAACTCCCTCACAATCTTAGTGTCTTTACTTCAATGCAAATTCATTTTGCCTGAGTAATAAGTACTGTGATACTGTCATTCCACGACCATGTTCATATAGTCAGTCACACTCTCCTGAAACAAAATGTCAGAAATGAGACATATGGTAATTCCATCAACTCAAACTTAAAAATTAAAAGTAGAATGATATGCTGACTAATGTTTGCTGAAAATTTAGTCCGTTATTCTTCTCAAAGCACCCTGAGTCATACCAATGTTTTTATTCATTAAAAAAAAATATATCACTGAACATATGCTAACCAATTGAATTTTTGTGTTGATATTGAAGTATTCACTCTTTTCACTGAATATTATTGATTCACCATTCCCTGCATGTGATTGGTCTTCTGAATTATACGATGTTATTTTTGTCTATGATTGGATAACTAAAACTTTTCAAATGGGAAAATGAATTTTGAAAAGTTCTTCCTGACTAAAATACTTCTATTATGAGTAAGGACATGCATTCTAGATACAAGCATTATGAAATTTTATATACAGACAAATAGGAAAAAAACAACAAATCACCAAACAGAGAAAATCAAATACCCTGATTTCACTAATGAAAATTATAATGAAGATTTCTAATAATTGGTTTGATTTTTTTCTCAGCTGGAGATTTCTCTACTGTTTCCATCTGATGAATCTAAGATAAATACAGGGAAACATGAATTGTTCATGGTTTGACATGGAAATGCTTTTTCCATATTTCAAATGTGAGCCTCTCTCAGCTTTTAACCATAGCTACATTGCATGAATGTAATTACTTGAAGATAATTATTCTAAGTGAAAACTAGGAATTCTTTTTAGCACTACCTCTTTCTTCTCCCACCAGTTTGTTGCGTCTTCTTCAACCCCTTTTTTTCTAGTCTTTGTTCAAATGAAGATTTCTAGTTATTTAGGAGAAAGATTCTCCTTTTTCTTCTTGGACCCTCAAGCTCCGATGAGAACAGATAGGCATTAAAATTACATGACCACTGTATTTTCATTCACTGCAAATGGCTGTCAAGGATTTTTAAACATTTTATCTCCACTTCTAGTTAAATACATCTCAAATACCACAAATGCCTGTTCTATTTTCTTTTACTGGTTTCCTGAGAGGAAGATAGCTCAGGTGGAAGGAGAAAACAAATCCTATATTGCTCTCTGATTCAGTACTCAATATCCTGTAATCATGCAGAACAAGAGACACAAGCCAGACAGATGAGTGAATTTGTACTCTACTATATGGATCTGTTAAAGTCATGTATTAGCTTCAAAAGCAACTCTTCTTACATGAGAATTCTGGTAGCAGTATTTTAACATTAGTAGCACTGGTAGCACTCAAGTAGCATATTAACACTGGTAGTATGGATAACATTACACACTATGCGTTAAGAATACAGCAAAAGTTACAATGAGAATTTTCTTGCTGATTTTTGGCTAGTGTGGCACAAAATTGAAAAGAAATATTAAATATAAAGTTATCTGATTTATCTCTCCTACTTTTATTCTCGTATCATAAATGTTTGTATGATAATAGTTTTGTTGCTGTGTCACATATTTCAGTTTGCACATTTTTTCATACTTCCTTCATTTGCAGCTATGGGTCACACACGATTCAACCCATCTAGTCGCTTGATCATACTGATTCTAGTAAATTGTTAAAGAACGTTTGAGAAAAGTCATATGGTAATTAATTTATGTCCAATGTGTAAAAACTTTTCTGGGGAAACAGGAATCAAATGCCAACTCATCTCAGTATGCAATCTAGGCTTTATTTTATAGAAATATTAGTCAACAAGTGCTGGGAAGTCAGAGAAGATTTCAGTTTGTCTAGAATGGTTCCTAAATTTCGTATGAAATCAATGAAAAGAAGTCATAGCTACCTTCAGTTTGTATAGTAGTATGCTTCCATTGACATAAAGGAAATCAACAGAAAATGCTAAAAGTTAATATCCTACCTACTACACCTAACATTTCCTTGTGTTTCAATGTTTCTTGTCTTCTGAGCATCACTGCCTGCCCACAGGCTATCTGATGAGGCGTGAGATTTCCAGCTAGATCATGGAACCTTACAATAAAACTGAGAAACTATTGTTGAAACAGATTGTGCAGATGGAAGACTGTTCCTAAAATCAAACTTATAATACATATAAAAAGGGAGAAGCTAAAATTCAGTCTGAAATGCAGTGTAGTCCAAAAATTAATCTAAACTGAGTAGGGAAAATTCTTGTCTTAAAAAACCAAACAAAACAAAAATATTAAAAGTAAAACATGTGAGTCATCCAGATTACACGCTGAAGAGTGGGGTAGAATAATTTTTTGGTAGTTAATTATTTTTTTTTCTTCCCCTTATGATTCTGAGCCTTAACTCTTACCTGAACAAAAAGTCAGGCAGTTTGATTAGCCACTGGCTTCCCTCTTGACGATAATTATGATTTCAGTTATGAAATATGCCTTTTTTCTTCTCCCCAATTCATGGCTGCAGTCGCTTTTTTACAGTTTCTCACTGCTTTGCTCTATATTTGAATTTTTCTTTGTATAAAGACAGTCTGTTTGAGTTGCCCCTCAGCTACTACCCCCTTTAACCTCAGACCATGACCTCTTGTTTTGCAGCTAGTTACTATCTCTGCTGCTTGCTGGTATCAATTTGTTTCCGCTTCATTCGGGATCAGTCATTTGGACTCTTGATCTCTTACTGTGCCTTCACTGGCAAGCATCCTTCAGTACCCTGTGAAGGGAAGAAAACCCCAAACTTAAATGAAACGAAACTGCAGCAGGTAACAAAAATGTAATGCCAATCCCCCCACCTCTTTAAAGATGATTTAAGAACAGATAATGTTTATTTACAGATTGTGAGCTAATATATGAATAACAGATCACTGTGGGGTCAAATGACAGAGCTCTTAAATTTCAGGAGGCAAATTTTAGCTGAGAGTAAAAGGCATTAAATATAACCTACCACCATGGCATATCTGCTTGCTGTAGGAATATGGCATAAGCAAGAAATGGAATTTTAAACCTAATCTGTCACTACACGGAAATGGTAGGATATTCTTTTCTCCTTTCAAAGTGAATACACAGGAAGTATGATAAAACTGTAGGGAAATGCATTGAAAAATGGACAGAATGTATTGAAATGCTTACTTTGTATGAAAAGTAAACTTCAGTTAAAAACTAAAGTGACCATGCTTAAATAAAGAAGAAAATTAATTATTGCAAAAGATGGATTTTAGTGATATAATTTTAATTATTTGAATAAAACTCTGTTTATTATCTCCCATAGGTGTTTCTGATGATTCATCGGCATGTTGTTTGTAGGAAGTCAACAGAAAACTAAATAAGACATTTGGGTTTTTAATATTCTCGTCATAAACTTGAATTACACTTACCCAATGAAGTAACAAGACTGACACATTATCTTTTATTTGACTAATCATTGCTAAGCACAACACTTGAATATTGAGTAATAAGCTATAGATTTTTTAAGGAAAATGAAATAAATTTGTGAAAGAAAATAATTGTTTGCTGACATAGTTATAAAAAAATTAATTGAATGAATTATTTATTATGATTATTTGCTCAGTTCCAATAACAGTCCTGCCTTGTCAGAATTCAGCAAGGGGAAATTATGTAGACTAATAATTTGGCATACTTCATTGAATTCCCAATCCTTCTACTTCTTCCCCAGTCATCAACATTAGACCAAATCTTTCTAATCATTAGACAATACACACTCTCCAGTCACTGGAATGCTACCTGTTATACTCTTTTATTATTATTTTCTGCAGTATTTTAACTGTCATGGAAACAAGAACAGACACATATAAAAATATTTTTATCTCTGCCAGGCTACAGTCAATAGAACGCACTCATACAGTTTAACGAGTACCACATACTGTATGTACAGGAACAACAGTATTAGTTCAATTATATAATATCTTGATTTAAAATTATGTTTAGGCCTTTAATAAGGTTTTTAGAATTTTTAGTATGAATCAGATATTTCTAGAAAGCTAGGCACAATAAGACTGACATACCCAGTTGTGAGGAAATCTGTAGTAGTAATCTTGGTTTCTGAGAACATAACCTTACAGATAATATTACTAATGTCTCTTATAGAATGTTCTGATATAATAATCCAGTTCTTCCTTCTTCCCTGCCTTCCATTCACATATATATCCTCATCTAATGGGCACCCATAATTTATTAATCCACATATTGAAATTCAACGGAAATTCTGGAATCTATTCCTGGATAGATTTATGGTGGCCGTTTTGCCTGGGGGAACAAGACAGTTTATGTGAATGGAAAGGAGATGTGCTGCATCGCTTGCAATCAAGGCAAGAGAATGAACCTTTAACCATTTTAATTTATTAATATAGATGCAGCAAAACACTCCAATCAGGACACTCATACAGAATCCCCTACGCAATAATAAAATAAAGTTTAACTAAAAACTTTCTTTAATTTTATGTCATACTGTATAGAAAAGCTGAGAAATCGTGACTGGAACTTTTAAATGAACGTGCAATCTCAGAAATATTTGAGTAGCCACCATTTGTCCTACTTCAGGTGCCAAGTTCCTATGTTTCCGTATAGAAAGGAGAGCTGTTTAGTAACTGTGGCCCAGTTTTTAGCTATTGCATAAAATCTTTTTCCTGTAGTTCTCATGCCAAAACACTGAGAGTGCCAGCATAGAAATGCACTTTTATATAATGACATATAAGAATGTTTCTGAAATCCACATTAATTATTTCCACAACTACCTCTTTGTTCATAAATTTAGTAAATATATAATATTAAAAGATATCAAGCAAATTAGTCATGTCTCTTATGAGTTATATGCCATTCTTTTAAATGGCTCATAATCCTATTTCATGTGCTCCATTCAAACGATTATTTTAACTATTGTATGCTTCTCAGGTTAGTTTTGAATCTTTCATAGCTCCTTTCTTAAACTGTTAGAGAGAAGCATGTTTAGTCACCTCTGTTACTTCATTAGCCTTAATGAGTTATCAAAAATATCTGCCAATGACTTTTTTATTTCCCCAAACATGTCACAGAACAATTTATCTGAGCCTGGTGCTTTATCATCCTTTAATCATTCTAATTTTGCAAACACTTTATATGATCTGGGGCTCATAAAACTCTTGTTGTAGTTCACTTTCACAGAAAATTTATTCCAGACTTTAGGTTATGGCCTACAGCTGCACTCATAAATATCAAGGCAAAGAATTCATTCATGCTAAATTACCTTCCAGAGATGTGCGGAGTTATTCATACCACTCAGAAGAACACCAAAATTCGTATTTCTGCCAGGTTCCACAGAAATAGAATATACAAGATTGCCAGTTCAAACTTCTTTGCCAATATGTTTTGGAAGCACGGAAAACAGTCAAACTCCACACAAGACTGCTGCTGAGAATATTCAAACAGCTCTATTAATGATTGTCAAACTTTAAAAGTCTACTTTATCCAGATATACAAATTTTAACTGAAGTCTAAATAAAAGTACTATAAATAAACTCAAGGAGTTGTGGGAAAGCTAAAGCAGGAAAGTTAAAGCTTCCAGAACTGTAGTTCGGGCCATTTGAGTACATACTTAGAACATCCTTTCCTTTGTTTGACCTAAGTATAATGAGAAGCCCAGGAAAGTGTCTGAATAAAATTGAAAAATATGAATTGTCAACTTGATTTTCATGCAAGCTCTAAGTTGTGAACAAGCAGAAAATAAAAACAAGTCCCAAAATGCAAAGTACATAATAGAAAAAAAATTGAAAAAAACCTGGCTGTTAACAAAAAACAATTCCAGTGACCTAGTGGGAAGCCTTCATTGCACAGGTGTTAGTGTCAGCTAGAAAACCAACACATCAGCGTTCACTGGAAATTTGCCTCTAGTAAGTAGTAACAATTTACCCCTGCAGAATGAATATATTTTTTATAACATTCATAATTAATTCTATCTTAACAAGGAACAATTTGTATACACTATTAGTCTTTTGAAATTATTAAAACATTTATAAAGAGCAGAAGAATCTGGGGATTAATTCGCTAAGAATAGTGTCCAATTTAAAATTAAAGCATCAAGCATCACAGCAAATATTTGGGATATAATCACTGTGTTTATACACTAATGAATGCATTGGAAAGGATAAGGTTATACATAACATTAAATAACAGAGCTTTAGTTTATCATTATTTAGGGATCATGTGGTGCAAATTCTTTTAAATCCAGTACTGTAATTTGCCATGTCTGAAGGTGAGGGTAAACTTGCTCAGCAGTATAGCCTGCTTATCCCATGCTGTTTCGGTATATAGGTCCTTATTTCATTCTCTTCACTCACGGGGCATGAGCCAGTAGAAGGTTTTTATTGCTGTTTCTGCTCTTGTTTCCTGCGAGAGCAAGGAAAAAGTGTGTGTGTGTGTGGGGGGGGAAATCTTGGTTCTTACCAGGGACCTCTGCTTCTGAAGCAATTCAGTGGTTACAGTGTTTTTAGAGAACCTACCTTGGTTTGTGTCTGCTTCCCTAACACAAACTCCCACAATTTTTAACAGGCAATTCTATAGTAATATCACCAATACCATGATCCATCTTCTTTTGTGATCCTTAGGTCATCAGGGACTTCCAGGAATACCTGCCTCCATGCCGACTATACACAGCAAGTCCACCGGCTGGAGACCTTCCATCTGCTGAGGTTCTGCTACCCAACCCTGCTCTAATTCTCCGGTGCCTTCCAGGTAAAATGGCATGCCTTTGCCCAAATACATTTTCTTCTCCTCTTTGCAGGTATAAAGCAAAGTACCAATTAAAATTTCTTCTTTTTACATGTTTTTAGAGAAGTTTCCTGTAGAAGACATGAAATAGATTATATATGGCTATATGAGATTCAAAACTAAAAGATTTTCACAGAGGAGATTTCACCAGTAAAAAGAAACACCAAAGACAAAGTGTGTTTTAAAACTTTTAGAGGAGTGAAATTTAGTCAACAATAAATAAATTCCCTTCAGCAACTCTACAACAAATTTTTATGCTGAAGGTAGATAACTACACTCTCAAACAAACCAAAAAAAAAAGAACAGCAACAAAAAATAAAGCTGTTTTTTGGTATGGTTTGGGGTTTTTGTTGTTTTGTGGTTTTGTTTTTTTTTCCCCAGATAGTGCTATTGCTTTTTTTTCCTGTTTGTTCAGAAATAATTGTGCCTTCTCTATTCCCTGCAGTAAATTAGGACTTCCTAAAATTATCTACCTAGCAAGTGCTAGACCCAGGATCATCTCTCGCCCCTCCCAACCATATCTCACCTCTCCCAGGATAGTGCTTGAGATGCTAGATGATGAAGTACTGGATGGGGTAGGACTAAATCTTAGCTTAATTGGCACAAATGTTGTTTATGCAGCCACTCTGATATTTAAGAAAAAAGAAAGGTAAAATTACCCAAAAGTAAAATGGGATGTTGAGGGTAACTAAGAAAAATATTTTTTATTTCTTTTCTTTGTTGGGTTCTATGCTTAAATGGCTGCAGCTTATGGCCTGGCATCCATTGGCAGATATTCAGATAAAGTCACATGGCTCATCAGTGACTCATCAGAGTGGCTAATAAGTTATTCAATACAGTGTGCATCCAGTTAAAGCAATAGGCTTCTACTTCTTCATTTGTTCTTTTCAGAGACACAGATTTTGCTGAATTTGTGCAAGAAAAAAAACCACAAAACAGACTACATGAGAGGATTTTCATGATTCCAGATCACCCAAGGAGGCACTGGACTATCTAACTGTGGGGACTGCTGATCAGGCAGGATAATAATTAGTAGATGTGTTTAAGTGTGCTTTATCTTGAAGGCAAAACCATCATACCTGAATATTTTTGTAAGACACCATCTAAGTAAAATGGAAAGAATTTCTACTGTTGCCCTTGAAGCCATTTGGGAAAGCATTGAACAGTCTCTGAGCCCCAAGAAGTTGGGGAAAAGGGAAAGAGAGAACATTATTTTGTCAGAACCTTCCTTTGGGTAAAGGAAAAAAAAAAATCAAACAAACAAGAAGCTTTCATTTGGTCTTTGCGCTAAAACTTCTATACCTTCATATATGCATGAGCAGAGATATGGTTCCCCAAAGTCTGTAGAACTGTTCAGTCCAGGACAAATTCCCTTCATCTAAATTTTCAGTAATATTTTCTCTTCTAAGATATGCAATCCTGGTACATAATGTGAAGAGGAAAAGAAGGATTTAGTAACCAGAATTTCAATAGCTTGCTTTGTGTACCACAGTTCACAGAATGTCCCAGTACAAATCATCAGGGAATCAAAATACATCACCAGTGAAAAGGACACTATTTCTGAGCTCATTTCTATCAGCAACTATTCAAGGACAACTGTAACAATGCAAAATTATATCATGACCATAGCAATAGCATAGAGGCTATCCATCTCAAAGTAAGATCTTCAAAAGCATCTAGTCATGACAGTCACTGACGGTCTGAACACTTATTTAGATTCAGGGGTGGAGACTTTTTTTCTTGTGGTCAGGAGAAAAGAAGAAACTGAATTATTGAAAAATAATTTAGTAATAAGTAAGACACCATATCTCTTTTTTTTTTCACAGCCACAAATAATAACTCATGTTCAGGGTGAAAGTGTTTCTGAAATAACTATCAGATGTTTGATCTAACAGTATAGTATCATCTACTCTTTGGCTGCAACCTTCCTTACACTAGAAGATGAAAAGGTCTGACAAGCCGTGACTACCTATGCAATATAATAAAAGAGGCCTTTAGAATAGAGTACTTATTACTGTTGTAATAATAATATGTTGTGCAAAGGATACACAAAACCTAAACCATAAAATTTCAAATGCACAGAAGCAGAAGAGTAGCTCTCTGAAACACATCTACTGTACAAATATCAGAAAATACATACTGGTTATTAATGAATTGAACACAAATGTGTCATTATTCCCTTGTAATTTATTGGGGGGGGGTAAACATTATACAGCAACATTTTGGCTGAGGATCAGTCTCAATACAGGGAGACAAATGAAGTGATACAAATAGAAACATTCGTAATAATTAAGGACTATGTAACAATTTTGTTAAGCTTTTTTAAAATGTCCATATCAAAGTAGAATTAAAAAAAAAAAAAGGGGGGGAGGGGGTAATTAAACATACTGCTAGGCTGAGCCAAATCTGTGTTTCTAGGTTTGTGATTTGTACAGTTGTTTGAAATCTGCAAAATGCAAGGTCATTAATTTTTTTTTCCTTCTCCCAAAAAGACAAAATTAAAAAAAGAAACCCAAACCCTAAAAATATTTATGTAATGGAAATTCTTAAATATCTAATGATAAATGAAAGTAACAAAACAAGATGTTTCAGACTATAATCCAAGTACAACCTAAAATCTTCTAAAAGGGAAGAATTTAGACCAAAAAACATTTAATTTGTTACTTTTAAAAATCTGTCAAATATTTAACAAAAAGAAATATTTCAATGAATTATTTCTAATATGAAAAATATTATTCAGATTAAGTATTATTATGTTATTGTTGTTGCTGTTGTTGTTATTGTTGTTGAGTCTTAATTGGTCACAAAAACATGAAGACTTTATCCATCATATAAGATGCCTCAATAGATTTGCTTGGGAATTGATAAGTGTTCTAGCTGAGGATGGAAATAAAAAAATAATCACAATACACTGGCAAATGTTGTGGCAGTATTCATTTATTCTTGATGCTTATAGATTTTTACAAGTCTCCTACTAAAACCTTCCCCTCTCAAAGTTCACAGGCTCTTATCCTTAGCCAAAATTACTACTATCATCTATTAGTTCTGGCCATAGGACTGAAATTAGTCTTCATCTAGTAAAATGTTCTTCAGCCACTGTAAATGGAAAAGGAACAGAGTAAAAGTAACCACTACTTTTTAATTTTTCACCATGGCTGGAGCTGATATAAGGAGAAAGATGGACTTTAAATATCCTCTGAAGAGCTTGGGGGAAAGACATCTAGAGGAAATGAGAATTTAGAGGCAGAATGATGTGTTATTATTAATAAGAGAAATTAAGAAAGCAGAAAGAAGTGTGATGAGCAAGAGACAGAATGAAGGGAAATATCTTGTCAGGAAAAAAAATAAACAACTGATGGGACAGAAGCCTGTGAGAGAAACTGAAGTCATGAAGCAGTTACAAATCTAAAGAGCAAGTAATGCTCGATGAGATGGCTGTGAAGCATACTGTGTACCCAGCCATGATATCAATGACCTTGCAGCTCAAATATTATTATGCCATAGCCCCCCAGCCCCAACCCCAACCCCAATAAGAGAGGAAATAAACAAATTCCCACACTAAATAGTAAATTTTCATTTCTACAACTTCAATTCTTTACAATTTTGTTTGTATATTTAAGCTTGAAATTGATGCAGTGGCTTGTGATTATGCTTCTGCCTGAATTTCTTTTTTGCTCTAGTCAAGCAAAATCCTTAGGTAGAGCCCATAATTCTTTCTTTCTTCATTTCCTCTTCTTCTACTGTAAGATTTCTCTATTTATTTATTTATATTTTTATTTATTTTAGTCCAATATTCAGGTAAAGAATGAACTAAAACAAGGATTCAAAATTAAGTTCGCAATCTAGCACAGATGAATAAGAAAAGTTTTCAGTATCAAACAGAATTTGTAAGGCCCATGGAGGGTCTTCAACTATCACAGTAGGTAATAAAGCAAATAAATCTTAGCAGAAGTAACACTTTCATTGTATTATATAATGCTAATTATCAGAACTATGAAGCATAAAAATTACTGAATTCTAAATAGTAACTGCAGTTATCTATACAGTTACAGAACTGTAAAGATAACAAGAATTTTCTGCTCCAAAATAGCATTCCTCTCATGATTCGCACTGTCCAGAAGCATAACAAGCATATATATAAAGCATATGTAAAGACACTTAAATTCTGTGTCTTTAGGTGTAATACTGCTTCTATGAACATATTGCTTAGGTGAAAATCTCACTGGAACCTTTCCTTACATCATTATTTTATACAGATCCAGACCAAACAGCACTATTCACATGGCTAATCCTGTGGAGATTTACAAGACCACCTGCAATTGTACGTGATTGAAGAATCAGGACTTATTCTTATAGCATTAAAAAAAGAAAAAGGCAAAAAAACAAACCCACCAAACAAACAAAAAACCCCAAACCCCTCAAACCTGTAGATATCTAAGTAGACATTCAAACTGTCCTAAGATATAATAGTAAGAAAATAATTTTAGGACATTTCCCAGTATAATTTGTATCTACCATGTAAGTACGACGCATCTTTCTATTCTCATGATTCTCTTACAATTGTGCTGCTAGCAAATTCATTCAGCTACCAGTATTTTTTTCTTGTCACAGTCTTTGCCATTAGAATAAGATTTTGCATTTCTGAAGTCTAATCTATCATGTCCTAATTCCCTACAAAATAGTGGAAAAGTATCTTCAAAAAGTGTCTCAGAATAAATCTATTTTCATGAAAAAAAGACTTAAATGAGAGAAATTGTGCAAAATTAAACTATTCTCAAGGCAATCTTTGTACTTTAATGAAAACTGAAAATGCTACAAAATTTCTGCAGTCCTTTGACAAAGATGACAATGAGAATAAAAAAAAACCAACACATGAAAAAGACAAATGATAAGACGTTAAGCAGCTATTGGTAAGGTTCTAACCTTACTTTTTATTTCAATAGGCTATTCTTGAGGGTAGACTGAAATTCTGGGTTTGTGGTGTTTCGTTATTATTTGGTAGGGTTTTTTTAGGGGGAAAGTGTGGGGTGGTATTTTTTAGAAATACATTTTTCTATTTTCAAATTATAGTTTATCTGCCACAGAAGCTTTAGCTATCTTTATCAGCATTTTATTAATAAATGACTGACTCCAAAAGGATCTAATGCATTCAGGTATCTTTCTATAAACATAATACTTCATATGGACTTCCACTTTGGGAGACATATAACATTAAAATCAAATAGTTTGGCCATATTTGAGCAGCTAGAAGTCAATAGAAAGCATCATAAATCTAAAGAACATGACAGACAATGCTTTAGCAAACATAAAGAATAAAGCTCAGTCTTTGTGTTTGTTGAGTCAAAGGCCAGCTTTCTGAATCAAACAAATAAAGTAGTACAGATTTATGCAGCATTTGTGTAAGCCTTGAATACAACACTGACCATGTCAAGCTGATGATGCCTCAGGGCTTTGATAAACATCACCAGTTTTCAAGCACAAGAAAAGTGGGATTTTTGAACCAGGGTTCAAAGAATCTAATTTTTTTCACATAACCTAGGAAAATTAGAAGGTTAGATGTTAGCTCTGCTGTCAAAAATAAAAAAAAAAACCAAAATAAATGGGCAAGTAAGTTCATATTTGTGGCTAGACCAAAGAACAAACACTGATGTTACAAGTATCTACACAATCCCTCTGTGACTTCACATGCAGGTATAGTTGGGTATGACGCACAGCTAGGGCCTGACTTATGGTGAGGGGGGGTTGCACCTTCTACTGTTGAGGGAATGGGAAAGGTAAAAATGACAATGTCTGTGGGAAGAGATACCTCACAAGGAGTAGTTGCCATGAGGCTGGTTTTTCAGGCTTCTGCCATGGCAAGTGTAAGCTGTAAGGATATTGGGGCTGCAGACAAATGACTAGGCTGCTGTCTCACCCCTGGCCTTAGGTTACGCTGTGGAGCAGGATGTGAGCAACTACTGAACATGAACTGGTGGACATGTCACATGGTTTGGTAGGACTTGGCAGTGTTAGGTTAACAGTTGGACTTGATGATCTGAAAGGTCTTTTCCAACCTAAATGATTCTGTGATTCTAAAAAGCTGCCAGAGGTAACTGATAGCATCATGAGGAAAAACTGGATAGCATGGGTGAGTAAGGGGGAGTTACCTGAGAAATGGCTCAGCTTTGTACATAATTGAGGGGGAGCACTGGGAAAACTTTTGGAGAGAAAAAGCTTTTAAGGCCAGCAGTAACCTAGGCAACCATATCAGCAATAACATACAAGGCTGAGATTGCCAACATAACAATATCAAAAATACCTAATTTTACTACAGATATGTAAAACCAGGACCAACATAGAATCACAGAACCATCACAGAACAGTTTGGGTTGGAAGGGACCTTCAAAGATCAAATAGTTCTGCCCCTTCTGCTGTGGGCAGGGACATCTTTCACTAGGTCAGGCTGCTCAAATCCCCATCCAACATGACCTTGAACGCTGCCAGTGAAGGAGCATCCGCAACTTCTCTGGGCAACCTGTTCCAGTGTCTCACCACCCTCATTGTAAAAAAATTTCTTCCTTATATCTTATGTAAACCTACCTTCTTTCAATTTAAAACCGTTATGCCTTGTCCTATCACTACAGCTCCTGGAAAAATGTCTCTCCCCATCTTTCTTATAAGTCCCCTTTATATATTTAAAGGCTGCAATAAGGTCTCCCCAGAGCTTTCTCTTCTCCAGGCTGAACAACCCCAGCTCACTCCGCCTTTCTTCATAGGAGAGGTGTTCCAGACCTCTGACCATTTTCATGACCCTCCTTGGGACTCACTCCAACAGGTCCATGTCTTTCTGGCACTGGGGACCCCAGAACTGGACGCAGTACTCCAGGTGGAGGCTCACCAGGGCAGACTAGGGGGGCAGAATCACCTCCCTCGACCTGCTGGCCACGCTTCTTTTTATGCAGCCCAGGATATGGTTGGCTTTCTGGGCTGTAAGTGCACATTGCGGGGTCATGTAAAATTTTTCATCCACCAGTATCTCCAAGCCCTTCTCCACAGGCCTGCTCTCAATCCATTCATCCCTCACTCTCTATAGATATTGAGGATTTCCCCAGCTCAGGTGCAGGACCTTGTGCTTGACCTTGTTGTACTTCATGAGGTTAAAAAAAAGAAAAGCAATTAGGGGCAGGATCAGGGCAGAGAAAGGGAGATGCAAGGGCAATGCAAGGAGGGTCAGTAAACAGGAAGAAGTAATACAAAGCAAATAATGTAATCAAAACCATCTGGAGGTAAATATCTATGGGGTGGCTCTGTGCATGACTGCAGCAGCTGAAGGAGAACAATAAATCAAACCTGTTTCTTCCAGCATATTATGTGTCAAACTTCTGCAGTGAGGAGAATGGGTGAAGGTGCAGACAAAGATACCATGAGATAAGCGAGTTAAGCATCCCAGTATCACTTTGTCAGGCCTGATGGCTTTGGGATCTCTAGCATCTTCCTAAGACATATGATCTTTTTCTACTATTGGCAGCTTCCTGTAGAGTAGGCAATTGGCTGTCTAGAATAGACACCAGTAGGATGATGGGGAATTAAACCTTATCCATGCTGAGCTTGACCAACTAGGATGTCAGAAAGGCTGCAGTTTTACCATTTGGAGAAAGTAGATGGGCTAGCATAAAGCTGCAGTAGTTAAACTTGTATTTACAGTAAAGAAAGGGAAAATGAACCAAGAACAAAGCCCTGTAGAGTTTCAGCAGAAAATGGAAACTGAGTTCTCTGAAGGATCTTTCTGAAGTTGGTTAATACGAGTCATGAACACCAAAGGAAAGGACTTAATATGCAAGTGTCATGGTTTAACCTCAGCCCGCAATTAAGCACCACACAGCCCCTCACTCACCTCCCTCACAGTGGGATGGGGGA
>NW_010973062.1:5351636-5351873 GCF_000737465.1 Haliaeetus leucocephalus
TGACTTGGGAAGACAAACACCATCACTCCGAATGTCCCCCCTTCCTTCTTCTTCCCCCAGCTTTACATGCTGAGCATGACGTCGTATGGTGTGGGATCTCCCTTGGGTCAGTTGGGGTCAG
This sequence comes from Haliaeetus leucocephalus, assembly GCF_000737465.1. Lineage (NCBI taxonomy): Eukaryota > Metazoa > Chordata > Aves > Accipitriformes > Accipitridae > Haliaeetus > Haliaeetus leucocephalus. The sequence goes on from NW_010973062.1 coordinate 5,351,758, forward strand.
CTGTCCCGGCTGTGTCCCCTCCCACCTCCTTGTGCCCCCCCAGCCTGCTCGCTGGTGTGGTGGGGGGAGAAGCAGCAAAGCCCTTGGCTCTGGGTAAGCACTGCTCAGCAGGAACG
>NW_010973062.1:5351883-5410104 GCF_000737465.1 Haliaeetus leucocephalus
AGCACAAATCCAAAATATAGCACCATACCAGCTACTAGGAAGAACATTAACTATCCCAGCCAAAACCAGCACAGCAAGTTAACTAAGATGTTAAGAAAATGGAGATTAGACTAAATCAGAGGTTTAATCAGAACAGAAAGACTAAGAGTGTAGGACAGAAAAAAGAGTAAAAAGGGGAAGAAAGTTGTGGGAAGTCTGCAAACAAGAATCTGAGAGCTCTGCATCATGGTATTCTCTGTAGAAAGTAAATACAGAGAGAAAGAGAATAGCTGTAGTTACAGTTGTCAGAGCCAGGAAAAGCATACAAACCTTTTTGCAAAGGTGTCGTGGTTTAACCCCAGCCAGCAACTAAGCACCACGCAGCCGCTCACTCACTCCCCACCAATCCAGTGGGATGGGGGAGAAAATCAGGAAAAGAAGTAAAACTCCTGGGTTGAGATAAGAATGGTTTAATAGAACAGAGAAGAAGAAACTAATAAAGATAATGATAACACTAATAAAATGACAACAGTAGTAATAAAAGGATTGAAATGTACAAATGATGCGCAGGGCAATTGCTCACCACCCGCCGACTGACCCCCAGCCAGTCCCCGAGCGGCGAATCCCTGCCCCCCACTTCCCTATTCCTAAACCAGATGGGACGTCACATGGTATGGAATACACCGTTGGCCAGTTTGGGTCAGGTGCCCTGGCTGGGCATGAGAAGCTGAAAAATCCTTGACTCTAGTCTAAACACTACTGAGCAACAACTGAAAACATCAGTGTTATCAACATTCTTCACATACTGAACTCAAAACATCGTGCTGTACCAGCTACTAGGAAGACAGTTAACTCTATCCCAGCTGAAACCAGGACAAAAGGTGAGGCCATAAACCACAAATAAATAAATAAATGACACAGAAAATAGGACTGAAAGACATTGCTAAGTATTAGTTCAACCCATCCACAAACTATTAAGTTTCTATCTATCTCCAATGAGCTGGGGTAGAGTAGATTGGTTTAAATCCTGAGTTAGTTACCTACTGTTAATTTAGTAAATTTGAGTGAAAAGAATCTGAATCTTAACTTTCAACTTTTTTTTAATTTAAATTCTGATTCAGAATATGCTAATACTGAGGAAGTCATATGTGAGAAAGCAGTAGCACTTCTAGCCTGAGCACTAAACCAATTTTTTTCAGCCAATTCCAGCTAAAGAAAATTGCATTAAAAACCTGAAACTAAAACAAAGCAGGTATTAGTCATGAAGACTGGAGAAAGAAATTGCAACTAAACGTATGAGGAAATTTTGTACTTAACTTACTGATACGTCAATTGCAATATAAACCAGTAGCCGGAGAAGAGGTCAACTAGTTCCTATATTCAAGAAATCATCTAGAGCAGATTAAATTGTAATACTACTCTCCACATAGACTGTAAAGACACTAAAAAAGTAACATTTGAAGAAATGTGGAAAATTGAGAAAGCCTGACACACAAAAGAAGAAAAGTGGACAATCTTTTGCCAGTGTGTACCCCATAATGTGGAACATATGTGAAAGTGTCAGTCAAGAGACAGTATTTAAAAGCATTGCAAATGTTTATAAAAGGAGAGCCTGAATCAAATAAGTTTTATGAAAATGCTAGGAAGTAGTCCAACCTCAAGGACAGTGAAGGAGTCCAAATGTTACTCTGGACCTGTATAGGGTTGGATCTTTTAATTCTATGTTAAAATGCAAACCCAGACAGCAACCAAAGATGTCTAGAAACTAAGATTGCTCCCTAAAAGCTTGTTTATAAATAAATAAATCAACAAATAAAAGCAAAACTAATGAGCAGTAACAGAGGAAAGTAATAAATTTAACTCAAGGATTACTTCACAGTTCCTTGTCACTGCATAAATTTCTAAAATGTTTTTTATAGAGTGGGAGAAGAAAGCAACATTTACTCGTTTTGCCTGGTTTCCTAAGGAAAGAAATATGTGGTTATTCTATCTATAGACTCCCTTCAGTAACGATTTGGTTCACTTACCCATTTTGAACACACTTGATGAGGCCTCAGAACTAATTCAATTTCTACACATTTTTTTATTATAGAAGGAAAAAACTAAATGACTGGCTCACTGAAGGCAAGTGAAGCAGAAACCAGACGTTATAACTTTCTGTTTAGTGCAGCTGGCCACTCAGCATATTTGTAAATTTGAACTCTCCAGTAGACTTTGGTCTCTTGTATGCTGCCTTTCCTCAGAGATTGGTGAGGAAGAATAAGATACTCCGTGATGGTACAGAGTACTGAGAAATAGTCGCAAGACCATAGGAAACAAGACTTTATGAGATAGCCAGTTGTAACTTTTTTTTTTTTTAAATGACTGGGAAAATAGTAATGTTATGCAGAGATTTTTCCCCAGGAGGCCTTATTATAATTTGGGGGGTGGGGGGGGGGGGGTAACTAATACAAACTTGATAAGCTTTTAATTTTCTTTTTTCTTTTTTTAAATGTGCCATCACAAATAAGGCATGGTGAGAAATCATAATATTTAATGGTATAAGAAAATAATTAATGTTAAATATGCTACTATACATATGCATTGCTTAATTTCTTTGAACCTTTGGAAAGTGGACATACTATCTCAAATATTTTCCTTATATATCAATAGTATGTGACAGAGGGTGAACTATAATACAACTTTTATTTGTTTAACATTCAGACATGATCTTTTCTGGTCTGTTTTATGCAGGGATTTTTTCCCTTTGGAGTTAAAAAAGTCTCACTGAAACAGAAACAAGTGATTTATTTTTTCTTTTTTGTTGTTGCTGGTTTTGTTTTGTTTTGTTTTGAACAGACTCAAAGGTTAGGGCAACAAGTGAAAAAGAAAAGAGAATCTCTGCCCACAACAAGGCTGCCAAGTATGGCCAACCAATATTATGGCAGATCATCATTCATAAAATTAATCCCCTTGAATGAGGTATGCAGAGGACGAACATCCTGAGTGGACAGAAGACATATGTACTATACACTCTATTAAACCCCCTCAATTTTGGTTCATAATCACCCTTCTGTCTTGAGGCTGAATATGAGTTCTACAAAGACAAGCTGTTTTTTGAATCAAGACTTGGATAAGGAATGTTCATGCTTAGGGAGTAAGGGAAGAAATGGAAAAGAGAGAGAGCAGTGCCTGGAAACCTGTCACTGAGGCTGAACAGTAGATAACTTTATGCATGAAGAGTATGACTTGAAGAGTATCTGATACTCAGTCCTAAAGAGAAACAATCTGAATCAGCCAATGTAGTTTTACATTTTATTTTAAAGTGAGATGAGCCAAAACATGAGTATGTTAACTATAAGCTCATAAACCCCATGTCTGAGGTACTTAGTTAAGACTCACAGATATGCTTAAAAAGTCTTTTAGGCATCACTTTCAAGGACTGAACTATACAATACATTCTGCTTCATCTTGCATCTCATGAATTTGCACTAATAACATGGTTTGATAGATTTGTCCAGTTTTAAATTTCAGTTGAAAATTCCCATTCAAATCAATCCATTCATCAGGATGTTTATATTCACAGAACAATCAGTGACTCAGATGAGTGAAAACCAAAATAAAAGTCTGTGGAGTTAAGTCTGGAGCTAAAATCCTAAGGCACAAACAAATTTTTATTTTTTCTGACATTAAAATACATTGATGGGATAAATAAGAGGATTGTAATAAAAATATAGTCCAACATTTTCAGAAAGAACAGAGATCACAGAAGAAGACCTATGAAAGGTACAATATGCTTCTGCATAGGTGTTCTGAAAACAGAGGAAGACAGGACTCTTGGAGGTTCATGGATATGTGGAAAGAATATAGGCATCTTCACCACAAGAGCAGTTACTATTGTGAATAACTAACAAAATCATCAAAAGCATAAGACATGCAAGGGATTGTAAGTACTCATTCCTGAGGGATCTCTGAATGTAGCAAACAGAGATGATTCTTGACTCATCAAATACTTTGAATGACTGACTTAGTGATAAGATATATTTCTGATATTTTTTTCTATATACAGAACATTAAAAGCAATTATTAAAAGAAATTCTAATTGGTGAATACCTAAATGAGATTAAGAAATGTCAAGAGCATGAATATGAAATAAGAATACATTATATGATCCTCAAAAAATTAAGACATTTGAACAACAGAATTAAAAAAAGTCTGAGAAGATAGTTTTATGGAGCACCAGAGAGTTGCAGGGAAACAGACATTAAGAGACCTCAAAAATACATTAAGAGCAGCAAAAGCACATATATTCCCCCCAAATAAATAATATTCAGGTATCTGTTGACTAACTAATGAACTCTTCATTGATCTGAAAAAAAAAAACCCAAGGAAATATACATAGGGCAGAAACAAATTCAGACTACTAAAGGGTCTAAAGGAACAGCCCAAAAAAGCAGTGAAAAGAAAAACCCAACAAAAACTTCAAGACATGAAACAAAGTGCAACTAATATTTAACAGATAAAAAGCACATTTTTGTAAGTATATCACTATTAATTGAAAGATGAATTGCAGACATTTTCTTTCTGACAGACAAAAGACACAGAGTGTTTAATTTCCATTTTCCATCAGTCTTCATTAGAAGAGCTTAATGTATTGCAGATGGTTATCACAACTCATATCACTATGAAGTTATGATCTTACAAGCTAGAGTTTGCTGAAATGAAATGGAAGTTTTACAATTGGCTGGTACTCCTAAGTTTGATTGTTGCTGTTCTTAAAAAAGTTTGAAACAATCTTTTCTTTGTGAAAAATGGTCAAGACTTCTTGGAAAAGGGGAAACACAATTACTATCTTCAGAATGAAAGACATAAAGGCAAAGAATTAGAAGCCAATCATCTTCAATTCAATATTACCAATAATCAATAACTTAACTTTTTGTGAACCTCTGGAAAAATAATAGGCAGTGTGGCAAACACATTTTCTTGAAAGAAAAAATCATGTTAAATCAATACATTTTTATTCTACAGCAGATAGCAGGCCTTTTCAATGAAGAAAAAAGTAATAGGTCCATCATGTCTTTATCTGATAACATCTTACATGATATTTCCACAGCAAAGCTGGGAGGGAATAGTAACGTAATACTGATGGTACTCTCTCGACATGGGTGAAAACCTGTATGATCATTATTTCTAACTAATAGCCTAGAAACATTTGATACAATCATTTACGTTGGAAAACACCCTTAAGATCATCGAGTCCAACCATAACTGTCTTGATACAATTTGCTACCAAAATAGAAGAATGGTGCAAAGATGGGATCTACAAGTATTTTCTCCTAAGTGATGGATCAGTGAATAGTTTTATTAAACTTGCGAGTGGTAGAGAGCTAAGAGGGACTGCAAATGTATTTAAGGGCTGGATTTGATCCCAGAATGATCTTGATAAACTGGAGGAATGACGTAGACTAAAAAAAGGAAAAAAAAAAAAAAAAGGTGAAGCTCAGTATAGACAAGCAGACTTTGTGAGAACATTGCAATTTTGAATGTACTATGGGGAATAGCTCATTAGGAAGTGGTTTTGTAGAAAAGAAGCAAATGGGCAACAGTATGAGCCGGAACAAGGGAATAATATTGTTGTTAGAAAAGCAAATTATGTGGGAGGAACACATGGGAAGCCATTTACTAAGAATAAATAAATTTGCTTTAATATTTTACATATACATCAAGGGAGATAAATTTTGGACAGACTAGAGAAGAATGATCGGAGGTTTAGAAAACACAATCTATCAGTAGATTGAAGTAAATGTATGGTTTAACATAAAAAAAGGAAAACTAGAGAAGGGTATGAAGCACAGTTTAGGTATGTAAAACACAGCTGAAAGAAGAAAGGAAATAATGAGTTCTCTATTTCATATTGGACAGGACAAGTAGTAATTAACTTAAATTAATTAAGAGATTGGGTTTGACTCCAGAAAAAACTAACTTTAGGGATAGCAAAGCACTAAGGTAAATTGCCTATGGAGGCTGTAATATCTCCATAATCGGAGCTCTTTAAAAGTGACTTGGAAAATCTTGCTTGGATGACACTGTAGTTGACCCTACCCTAGGTCAGAGAATTAATCCACTCCATATCAAGCCTTTCCAATCCTATATTGCTACAAGTCTAAAAGACCTGCTTGTTCTTTTTAAGCCAATTTTAGTTATATGCTTCTGCTCTACTTCACAGAACCAATGGAAAGCTTAACACATCAGTCTGACAATGAAATATACACTTGCACAATTAGAAACATTTTTATGTTAATATAATAAATTTCTTCATGAACAGTATATGATATTGATTATTTGTGTACTGTATGTTGTCTCTCTAAAATCTATTAAACCTTCATGTTCAAAGCTCTAAAAAACTTTTTTTTGGTGTGTTTTATCTAATTATCTAATAAATTAATACAACAAGGGAGCTCATTAAATTCAGAGCAAGGAAGAAGGAAAAGGTGTTGCTAGAACTTAATTAGCAAGATACAAAGATACCAATTAACACCTATAGCTCAAGAAAAGGAAAAACTTTTTCATGCACCATACTAAAAAAATACATTCACAGCTGGTTACACATATTTAAGTGGCATGCAACTAAATTTGGCGCTAGTGTTGATATTAAGTAAAAAGGATCATGTAAAGGAAAAAACAACTTCCCCAGGGTAGCAACCAAGATTCCTTTTTATTGGTATTAACACCATCTCTTTAGCTATTCAGATTGAAAGAGTAATTAGGAAAAAAATGTGCTACAGAAATGGCTAAGAATATAATCTTTTTTTCTACCAGATGTACCACATTAATGTGTGCCAATAATAATTTGAATACACAGTTTGTAATTAACACCTCTGACAGGCTAGAAAACAATTATTTTCTTTTTAAGATAATAAAGTGACTGCTAAGAATAAGATCCTTCTTAAATATAGATACTTCTTCTTTTACTCTTGTTTTGAATCACGTTATCATGAGTTCTAAAGGTCACTGAATTTTAAGTAACACAGGGAACCATCCAGCTCTATAGAATCAAAATGAGCATGAAGAAGAGCCATAACCTATAAAGGAAATGGTGCTTATTCTTCACATGCTTTCCAATCTGCTAGAGATTATTCTTCCTAAAATGAATAAAGACACTTAGGTGTCTCCCAGTTACAGTGCAAACTAAACCAAGAAAACTTTAGGATGGACAAGAAGCTGTGAATAGATAGCTAGCAAGAAATATTGTCTTTAGGGTGCATACGAAAGCAGTATTTCTATAGAGCTGAGGCATGGAGGCCTGCAGGGCATTTTATTATATCCATAAAGGATTTAGAACAAACCCGTTCCTGAAGGAATAAGGTATCAATACATTTTTTGAGGACTGAAAAAGGCTTGCTTGTTCCTTTCAGATTGCAGCAGCATGTACACGTTTCAACAAGTGAATAGAATTTGTCTATGGAAGAAGGAGGGAATTCTCTATTCCTTCTGTTGAAATGGAATCCAAAATACCCCCAAACTTAAAATACATGAAGTGTAAGAAAGTGTGCACAAAAAGAATCAAGATTACCTGAACTAATAACTGTCTCGATTATTTAGGAACAGAAGTTTAGTATGCTTCGGTATTCAACAGATGTCTGAATAAAGAGCAAGAGCAGAGACCATGTTCCAAAGTGAGTCTCTAAGCACTGGGATATACAAAGTACAGAGGCTAAGAGGGCACATTTACTTGCTTATCTATGGACTTGCACAGAGGATGCATTCGTTTCTTAGTGTGAGGCAGGGTTTCTTTTCAGTGCAAATTTAGTTTGCACTTGAAGTCTTACAACACACACTTGAGCATGCTGCTGGTTTTCTCAGAGCGGTTTTCCTCCTAGTGGAAGAAAATTTGAAGGTGTCCAACATGGAGCCATCCATAGATCGCTCCTTGCAAATTGAATGCAAGGTCCTCCAGCAGTTAGCACTCTATACATGTGCAGTTTATGCCTAGAACGCGCAGCTGTCATTAACTTAATTGCCTGTGAAAACACAGTGTGGATGTGCACTCCTAGAACCACAAAGAACCACGCAAAACTAAGTTGTGGTCTTTCCTTCTTTGTGCAGCATTAGTCCATGATGTAGATGCATCTGACACCAAATTGGCTGTGATATAGTTGGAAATAGGCAGTTCTGGGTACGTACTGCCAGATAGACTTTTATGACTAACTACTAATTTAACATATTGCATCTTTCTAGTTCACCAAGTCAAAACACTACCTCATCAAACATTTCTGATCATGCAGTCTTAAACTTGGCTAAGCATCCTTCTCCAGTTTTTTACACCTGGTTAAGCCAAGGTGTAAGATTCATATGTCTGGCTGTAGGCACCTGATGATATTTCTGACGTTTTGCAGTATTCTGCTGGCACTCTAATTGCTGCTCCAGAAAAGCATGAGTATTGTGTCACATCGGCCAGCCCTGCCAGCCCAGGCCACCTCAGCTGACACCAGGTGCTACAGTTCAAGCATCTTAATCTCTTCCTAATTTTTCTTCCTGACTTCCTTCAAGCAGGATGAGAAGGGAGGCTTGAGCCGATGAAAAATTTTATAGCAAACATAATTCACAAGGACTAGACTGGGATCCTCAGATAACACATAGCTTAATGACTTCCTTTTAAAATGGAAGAAAAGGAGGACTGTATTTATAAAAGCAGTCTGGTGGTTAAAATCCTATAAAGCCCAGAGAACTCAAAATTCACATCTGCCACCTCTCAGAAGAGTATTGTTTGCATCAAGCATCTAAGCCATGTTCTTGTTTGCTTTTTCTGGTTCTCTCCCTCCCTCTTCCTGAGCAAATAGTTTTATGCTTGTTATAAAGTTGCGAAGCAGAGAGGGGTGAGAGCATCTTTCTCTTTATGCAATTAGAGGAAAAAGACAGCTAAACCTTTACAAAGTAGTATACTTTGCACTATCCTGAACTGTTGCAATATAATTTAATAGTATTTTGATGAATAGTTTTCAGAGTAACTTAGCAAACAACAAATGATAATTCTGACAATATAAATGAAAGCTGGATTTCCCTTTCTGCTTGTAGTGTGACTATTTATTTGAATTTCTCTGAAACTTAGTGTGGCTCAAAGACGTAACTGTGAAGGAGAGTATTCAAAATGTATATAACTTTGGAACCAATCAAGCAGTTCTGACTGTTCTGGATAGTCAGTGTATGTAATTCTCTCATGGTGGGTAATATTTCAGCCTTAGGTCATGGTAGAAAGTTCCATCATTGAATGACTCTTGATTTTTCAAAATCAGCTAAGTTAATTGCAGACCAGATGCCCTTCCAAAATTACAAAAGACAGGATGTGTCTTTGTTGGGAGGGTGGTAATATCAACTTTCCAGCTGAGGTAATAGTTGAAAGACTAATAATTGGCAAATATCTTTTACAAATATATCTAATTACCCAATCAACACTTTCTCTCCATGCATACATTGTTAATGGCAATTACTTCAGAGGCCTCAGCAGTTCTCAAGATATTTCAATAAAAAGTGTGAAAAGAATAGAAGAACTAATACAAATTCCTAACTTGACCTAATGCCTTCGAATGTTACTTCATTCTGAATAACAAAGGCAGATTTATCAGAATTAATTCCATTTATAAGCAAAGAAATAACTCTTTGAAAGATCTGAAGCAAAGTTAGGACATTTTCATCACAACAGGTTTCTCTACCCATTATCATCCCTTCTTTTTACAGTTCATTATAAGAAAACAAAATCCCCTACAATCTGCCTTCTCAGGCAGACTGTAGCACAGGGACTTCCTTATCTTATTCCTCTGTCTTGTTCTACCAACTTTTCCAAGATTTTTTTTTTTAAATGTACAGTTGACTTCAAATTGATTTCAACAATGTCAGTTTTAATGGTTACTGCATGCTTTCTCACATAAAACAACATGAAATTTAGTAAGCTGAAGACATTTTGGCCAGTCCCTCTGCAGCATAAGCAATTCAGTAAGTATTGCATTCATGCCTATCCTTGGAGCCAAATTTTTTTCTGTTTGTTAAACAGTAGTTTCAGGTTTTCTGCACCCAAGGGATCAAGGTGCTCTATCCACTAGCTAAGAAAATATACATAAACTGATAGCTTACTAAAAATTACTGTCTTTTTGTATGATTTTTCTGGCAGCTGTGTTTGGTGATTCATACGTACAGATATAAATAATGTAGAAGTTTTTAGAAGCTTTATGCTATGGGCATGAATTTCCTCTTTTTGTGTGGGTTAAGAAATCTGCATACTTTTCCAAATAGTATAAAAAGTATGAAGAGACATTTGTTCACCTTCATGAAGACACCAACCCTATGTGAGTTTTCACAATGTGTATTCCTTATCTCGCTCCAATCACTGTATTTCATGTAGCATTAATTTCAATAAACTTCAGATACAAAATGATTCTTGATCACATTCATTATTAAGGGCAGACAGGAATTTCAGTTCTCCACATCTATCTGTCTTCAATTTTACTGTACAGTTGTAATTTTTTAAATTAAATTAATGGACTTTTTCTTTCCTTGCATCATATCCTTAAATATGATGAAAACTTTAAAAAAATCTTAAAAAAACCACTACAGATAAAGGATATTCTGTCCTAAAAGCTGAAAGAATGGAACACTGTCGTGGTTTCAGCAGAGTCAGCAACAAAGCACCACGCAGCCGCTCGCTCACTCCTCCCTCCCTGGCCTGAGTGGGATGGGGAGCAGAAAATATGAAGAAAAACCTCGTGGGTCAAGACAAGGACAGGGAGGGATCACTCCCCACTTATGGTCACGGGCAGAAGACAGGCTCGGCTCGGGGAAGGAACAAAATCAATTTAATTTACTACCAGTCGAATCAAACCAAGGATAATGGGGAGTAAACCCCAACCCGAGAGCAGCTTCCCCCCCGCCCTCCCTCCTTCCCGCCTCAGCCCCACTCCCGGTTCTCTCTCCCTGGGGAACAGGGGATGGGGACGGGGGCTGGGGTCGGCTCCTCACCCCTTGTCTCTGCCGCTCCTTCCTCCTCAGGGGGAGGAGGACTCCGCGCTCGGCCCCTGCTCTGCCGTGGGGTCCCTCCCATGGGCCGCAGTCCTTCAGTCACAGACTTCTGTGGCATGGGTCCCTCCCGCAGGCCGTGGTCCTTCAGTCCCAGGCTGCCCCAGCGCGGGCTTCCCCAGGGAGCGGCGGCCATCTTGGGGGGCATCCACCCCCTGCTCCGGTGTGGGCTCCCCTCTCCCCGGGCTGCAGGTGGGCGTCTACTCCCCCGCTCCCCTCTGTGGGCTGGGGGGACACATCCTGCCGCCTCACCATGGCCACAGGGGACATCAACCTCCTCCCCTCCTTCCTCCTTGCCCTCGGGATCTGCACAGGGGTTCCTCTCCCATCCCCATCCCCTGACTCGCTGGGGGTTCCCCTTCTGAAATCTCTTCTCCCAGAGGCACTGCCACCATCACTGAGGGGCTCGGCCTGGGCCAGAGGCGGGTCAGGCTTGGGGCCAGGGAAAATTCTAGAAGCTTCTCCCAGGAGCTGGCCCTGCAGCCCCTCACCCACTACCAAAAAGAACCCGTGCCACACAAATCCAAAACAAACACTTAACAAAAAAACAATTAAATCTACTGACTTGTTTCTTCAGGCAGGAAGTTCTGACGTCTTGCTTGTCTTAGCCTTATACAAGAACAGCCCTTCTCTGAATTTCTGTGATCCTTGGCACCATTTTTTCCAGTTGATTGTCTTTTTTCTGATTTCTCCTCTCACATCTACATGTTCCTTTCTCTAGTTTTGGGGTAGGGATTTTTTTGTGTGTATAAAGCTGTTTTCAACCATGAAACAACAGGCTTCCCAATATGCTATTTGCTTATTCCTCAGACATTGCATGACACGTAGGCAAAGAGGCAAAGTCTGTATCCCAAAAGAATACTTCAACTAAATAAATTATTAGCAAACTTTATTTCACTAAGAGATGTGGAAGACTTTAATAAAATATAAATTACTTTAGCATACCACGGCCGAGCACCTTAAGCAGTTGTCAGGGATTATTTCTTCTAGATATAGTTAACAGGAAAACTGAAGAATTTTCCACTGCTTGTGGTCTAGACAATATTTTCTTTTACAAAGATGCAGCCCTGACTTGAGGACAGACCCCAGACTCAGGAGACCCAAGGTCAAGTGCTGACATCATTAGTCAAAATTTCAATGCTATTATTGGAACAAGTTTTATTGTGAATCTACTTTTATGTCCATAAGCAGATTTTTATTTTTTCTTTTAACAGCCTTGTAAGATTGCTGCTAACCATAGGATGATGAAACTATTCTACTCTTTATAGTAATTTAAAGTCACTTTAAAAAAAGAACAAAATTCTAGTCTCAAAGGACTTTCTAAGAAATGGTTATTACAGGCTTCAAAATGTATCACCAAATCAGGGCTATTAGCAATACATTCTGACCAGCATTACATAAACAGCACACAGATGTTTACTAAAAATAAAGTTTAATAATGTGGAGTACTTCTACTGTCTCTTGAAATAACCTAAAACAAAAGCTAAAATTAATTAATAATTTTTTAAAAAAGGATTATTTTCTTTTTTTTTTCTTTGTCTTTCCTTCCTAATGAGAAATTTAGGAATGCAGTATTATTACCACCTAAATGTGTGAAATTAAACTTTGGACAATAATTTATGCTTTGTAATACAGTTTGGCATAGTATTTATACTTCTTTATTTCAGTGCACGTATCTAAGACCACACTTTCTCCTTTGACCTTTCGGAACTTATTTAACTGGTTACATGGCCTAAAATGTATCATGTCTCTCCTGAATTTCTTTAAAGCATGCAAAGAAAAATGCCTATTTTTTAATTAAAAAAAATCCAAATGTTTGTCTCTTATCAGCAAACAGAAACCCAGTGGCTGCTTCTCGCTAGCTGCATTCACTCTTTCTGTTTCCAGATGCCTTGATTCCTTAGCTCACGCTCAGATAAGAAAATGTAGCAGGAACCCACACTGTGCTATGGATTCTTAACATTTCCTATCCCTATCATAATCAGCTGCTTCCATACAGCCAACAAGAATTCCAGCATATATTTATAATATTAATCTGCCTTTGAGTTTCAGTTGGCTCAACTCACAGTCTGCAAGTACACAGAGGTTCATCCCTGCTGGACCGCAGCGATGGCTCTTAGCTTCAAGGGAACTGCTGAACAGACTATTAGGACATGGTTGTCTTCTGAGTAACTTTGGGTTCTCTTCTAATTCCCCCACTCTTACTATGTATGAGGAACAGATGGTTCAAATAAATCACATTCCCTTCCTACTGTATCCTCTTTTTGGAAGGGGGTTATAGTCGTTATATCTGTTATTAAATAGACAAAGTAAAATGTACTACAGGAATCCCTGTTTTCTTCTCCCCAGCTTTCTTCTCCTTGAGGTAATATCACAAAGGCTTGTTTTCCTTGAACCTTATAAGACAGACAGAGAGACAGACACAAAGTAAAAGAAAATTTAAAAGGTTTTAAGCATTTCTTCCTCAAATCTTGAATTTTTTTAAATGATAGTTTGGGAAGCTTGCAGAACACTGGTCCTATAAAACTAACTAGCCTGAATGATCTGCTAACAAAACACAAGTTTCAACTCTGTATTTATACATCATTGTCATTGAAATGAAACCAAAAAGTGATAGCGGTTACTTAGCTGCTCAAAACAAATTGCTTAAATTCTAGCCATACATTTTCAATTGTATGTATCTTAGCTTAATGTGACAGGAAATACAGCAACTGGGATCCATCAATACCTGAATGACTTTTGTAGAAAAAGGGAGAATATTTGTTCTTAATGTTACTATGTTCTTAATTTTATAATGTTGCTTGACATACTCTGCACCCTGACCAAGTACTGAAAACTGACTTTTATCATATTGGACCATATCTATAGGACATACTATAGAAAACTCTTGGGTGGTCTAGTGCTATAAAAAACTCAGTGGCTATAATCTCTCTACTTACAAGATTGTAATGAAGAATTTAAGTCTTACCAAATTAAAAAAACAACGACTCGTTTTTGATATTCAGTTTTCCTTCTTGGGTGAATGAACTCTGTATGATTTCATGTATGAATAATTTCCGTAGCTAAAGAATTCAAAAACATTAAAAAAATCTGCCAAATTTACATATACAAATGTTGCCTTTAAAGAAAGACTAATTGGAGACCTTTTCTCTTATTCCTCTAAGGCTGAAACCTTTATGTACAATTTGGAAGGGGCAAAAGTCTGAATTTTTGAGCTGCAAAATGAGAGGATGAGGAGAAAATCAGGATGTAAAAGAATGAGCTCTATTATAGTCTTATTACTTGGATTTAATACTTCAATAAATTTGTTAAGAACTTTATACAGCAGGACAGACAGTGAATTTTGTTATTTCTTAATGGTTTAGCATCAATGCTAAAGGGGAGGGGGGGAGAAGAAATTCTGAGTCTTCAGTATTGCTGCCATAGCATTCCTAACATTGCATGATGTTTTCAAAATTGATAAAAGGATGATTGGTTGATTCAAACCACACCACCACCTTTTCATATCGCCGCTGTTGCTTCTTATATTCTCTTCTCTTGCACATTTCTTGCTTAAGGACAAATGCAAAGTCTGCACCCAAGAAGGAACAACCTCTTGAAATGTTACAGGCTGGGATGGACAGACTGAGGAGCAGCTCCGGGGAAAGATGCTGGTGGTCTTCCCAGACTGCAAAGTCAGACATAAGCCAGTAGGGACCCTTGTCATGTAGTTTGAAGGCAGTGATAGATCACACCTAGAGTACTGTGTCCATCCTGTTTTGGAAGGACAGGATGAAATTTAGTGAGTCCAGCAGAGGCCACCAAGTTTGGGGCTGAAGTGAGTGGTAGGCCCATGAGGAGAGGCTGGGGAGCAGAGCTTGTCCAGCCTGGGGCACAGAATGATTAGCACCTCACAGCCACCTTAGTGCCTACGGAGAGGTCATCCAGAGATGGAGTCAGACTCTTCACAGGGATACATGATGAGAGGAGAGAAAATGAGCATAAACTGAAACAATTGAAGTTTCTGTTGGATAGAAGAAGAAATGAGGATGGTAAAGAAGTGGGAACAGGTTACCCAGAGAGGCTGGTCACGCTGCACTCTTGTAGCCAACTTTTCAAGACCCAGCTGGACAATACGTTGTGAAGCCTGGTCTGATCTCATAGTTGACTCTGCTTTGAGTAGGAGGTTGGGCTAGGGACCTTCTGAATTCCCTTCCAACCTGAATCATTCAACCTGAATTATTCCATAATCATACTGGCTACTGCACACAGGATTTAAATCTGTCAAATGAAAGCCTGCATTTTGAGATGTCAAATATTGATAACCTGGAATACAGGACATGCCAGCTAGCCGAAGGAGAAATAAGGGAAAGAAAGTGGAATCTTTTAGGGTGGAAGACAGCATGGAGCAGTTATCTTGAAATGTGTTTCTGAAAGGAAAGAAAAACAAACTCCAAACTTCAAAATTCTTTGGTGCAATAAAGAGGATATTAGAAGCAATTTACTAGTGAGACACACCCTAAATCCACATTAACTTATAATAAGAAAAATTAGTTTTTAAAAAATAAAATTCAAGGGAATGTGTGGTGTAGATGACCCCCAGGTCACCAACCCATCTTGCGCAGTTGTCACATTCTCTTATTTTTGGAGAAGAAAGCACATAATTCATGGGATACTTTCACAGAAGTTCTGCTTTACTCACTGTCTCTTTCATGAGAAATGCAAAGTCAGTCAAGACTTCTTTTAACATTTGAAATACATTCACCAGAATTTCATAGTTCTGGGCAGTGACAGCTGTTACATAGTTTTAATGTGGTAAGAGAAAAAAAATCAGTGTTACTATATGGATTCATTAGTGTTGCTTAACAGACATCATACCAGTAAAGAAATGTTTATCATTCCACACATGCACATCAAATAATTATTTTAAGGTTTGTGTTTACTCTCTGCAATATGTTGTTGGCTCTTTCTTTCCCCTCATCCAGATAATCCATGCCAGTCCTGCTTTTTCATTAAAGAAGGTCATTAATTGTGGTGAGATTATCGTTCTTAAGAGAAAGCCTAAGTGAGAGAAAATGAAACATATCAATTCCTCTTCTGGTAGCTGGTGGACTTCCCTGTCCAGAGGTTAAATCTGTTCAGGGACAACATCAAAAAGGTGGTGACTTGAAGTCAGCAAGCATTATTCAAAACAAATTTTTCTGGTCTTGAATGATTAAATCATCATCTCCTAGATTTAGTTACTATGTTACTATGTTCCAACGACACTTTGGTTTCTAAAGACTTCAGAATAATTTGTTTTCTCTAAACCAATTTGTCTCTTGTCAAAGTGAGATTGCAGTTTTACAACCACCTGGGGAGTAAGTGATCCCATTCCATAAATAACAGTCATCTGCATAATATGTACTAAGATGTCCCTGTAGAATTTAGAGATATTATATATGAATAGAAAGATATAAACTCAGTTAAGAGATTTATGCAAGAGAGACTTCAGTTGATACGTCTAATATTTTCTAACACAAATGTTTTCATATCATCATACAGACAAATCTATATAAGTAGTTTGAGTAGTTGGAGTATTGCAGATGTAAAGATAGAAAATTAAAAAAAAGTAAATTAAATGGATATTTAAATAATTAAAATCTCTTCTTCTTGGAATCAAAATGTCCGAAGTTGGGAATATGAAAACATTTTTTGATGGCAAGAGGCATCACAGCTATAGGAATAATGCAAGTTTATATGTTTATTGTCTGATTCTAGTTGCATTTGAAAATAAAATATTTTTTCATACATGCAAAATACATTTAAGAATATTAAACAACATCCCCCACAGACTCACTAGACAATCTGAATTAGTCACTTAACAAATGAAAAAGTGGATGGAAAAGACTATTGAGCCTACTCTAGCATGAGGATAAGGTAGAAGAAGATAGAAAGTACTTTTTAGCATCCTCATCATGTATGTGGAAACATGTGTCCTATTTTCCAGATCTATGCAAAAAGAAAGTTCTGCTTTTCTCTTAGTGTCCTTGTAGGTTTTAGAGGACTTTAATATGTAGAAGATATTTTCCAGTTTCTCAAACCTGTCATGATGATGCTTCACTCTGTAAAATCTGACAGAAAGATAACTGGGAAGAAATCAGCAGCAGTAACACTAGGTTCCTTCCCTAAACAGAATGGGACAAAGTGATCTCCAAATGCCGATACACAGAGTAGCAACAGAGCTAAGAGAACGATCACCAGAAAAAGAGAGTTTATCCCCTTCCTATGGTATCCTTTCAGGAGCTCTGCAGGAGCAGAGAGAAAAGAGTTTACTTGAAGATGAAATGTGCTGATTTAAGTACAATAGGATCTCTGTAAAGATTTGCTTATTGACAGATATCATCTAATCAGCTAATTTACGGTTTTCCATCTGTTTGTGACTGAAAATTATCTGTTGATGGAGAGAAACACATGAAGTTGGAATAGATTTTAAAACCACATCTTGTAAAAATTTTGGAGAAAAAAGACCTCACACTTCAAAAATTACTGAGTTTTGGATCAAGTACAAAATCAATATGACCTCATCCTTTTTACAAATAACCCCTCTACATCTGAAAAACGAACTGGGAGTAAGTTCATACAACTCTAATGAAAAGCAGTAGATTGTCAGATAGACAGCAGATTTCAGAAGCAGGAAATATTTCTGCTTTTAAATAGATTCAGCAAACTACAAAGTGGCAAACTTAATGGTCAAGGTGAGAAATGGCATAACCTTGTAATTGTCAAGCAATTGTCAAGAGTGTTATAAGGTTATGAATGTTTGTATAACTGTCGAACAGCACTAAGTCCCAGTATTCTTATTTGTAACTCTTCCATAAAAAAAAAAATTAAAAAAATCCAAATTTGCTGCTTTAATTCTCTTAAAGGACTATGGAATCTGTGATTTTGTTGTTTTGTTGTTAAACTATACCAGACATAGCTGGGGAGAGGGTAGACGAGAATAGCGGAGTATGACACATGATGTAGCGGCATCAGTTAGAAACCCCAAATTAAATCCACTGAAGTTAATGAGAGTTTCTTCAAATTTATCAGTGAGTTCAGATTATGACAAATCAACTGTTGCAACATCATTGAAGATAGGGTAGATTAACTAGTCATTCTGAAATCATGGAAAATCCTCCCTTGCACTTGCTTGAAAGAAACAGAACAAGAAATGAGCAAAATTTTTAAGCAAAGGAATGTAAAATACAATCCTTTTAAAAAGTCATTTAAATAATAGGTAAATAAGAACAACTTGAAATAATTTCAAAAAAATATGACAAAGAGGCTTGATAAAGACTAAAAAAGCATGGGATAAGAGAACAGTGTGACTGGAAAATAGCAGGGACAGAGAAGTGTAAGAGCACTCAGAAATTTTTTGTCAGAAAAAGGGAAATAGTCTGGGGAAGATAATTTGTTGTAATATTTTTTAAATACAGTGAGTTTTCTCTCTCCTTCCAAAGAAGGAAAAAGTGGCTAAACACTGACCCTGGTAGGTTTTGGGGTATTTTAGTTTTCATTTCAATCTTAACTAGAGCCAGAATACATCTGGATTTCCTCAGACATGTCCTCCCTTTTCTGCCGAGAAATTTTCTCTGTCTGGGAACTGGAGAAGTTTGTACCCCCAGCTGGGATGTCCAAAATTTCCAGACATGTTTACTATGCACGTACAGATTAACTTTGCAGCATAGGCATAGTGAGTCTGCTGCTTCTGGGAAACATCAGTACACTGTGTATGTGTGATACAGTTGGTCTGCACACACACACAGCAAGCCTAGCGTGCTCCAAACACATTGTATTTATGGCACACCCTGTGACAAGCACATGAGTTTCTATCCAGGTTTTCCAAGACAGAAACAGTTTTGAATAATTTGTGGATTTTTCTCCTGCTTCCTGGAAAAAGCCAATCTTACCAGAAGTGGAATGGCACTGAAAAAAAGCTGAAGGAAGAAATCACAAAAGTTGAAGAGATACGTTCACGATAACCCTAATGAATGCAAACAGCAGGGACAAGCATCAGAGACAGCTCATTGTGATTTATGGAATCAGCTCTAAACAAAAGCTGAACTCTGAGTAAAAGCTCTTTAGTGTCTATGGTATCACTATGCTGCTAATAAGGACAGTCAGCGTCAGTAGATGAACGAGACTTTGTTTTGCTGAGAATTCTGACCTTCAGAGCAGCAATATACATTTCTGAAGAGCAGCTGTTGCATCTGCCTTAAGGTGATGAGTGCATCCTGGTTCCCTGCAGTGACTTACAGGTAATGGTAGACAGTTGTGCTGAAGATCCGAAGAGACGGTGCCACTTCCCTTTCATTGACCAAGATGCTTCCCTCATAAAAATACGCTTCAGCTTCTTTTAGCATTAGCACTTAAAAAATACAGGAAGAAATGGTCACCTAATGCTTTCAGGTAAATAGTGCTTGAACTGAATTAGGTGCAGTTACATAAACAGAATTAAGGCATAGATCTGGCCCACAAATTCATATGAACAAAACGAATTGGTCAAAGTCAGCCTTTATACTTATTGTGTGGGAACTCAAAAACTGAATTGAAACACAAAGATACCAGTACTTCAGAGACAGTTCTTCATCAGAAATTGCATAAATTTGTATTGGGAATATGCCAATTCCTACTGTTTTATATCCATTTAAAGTCTTTGGTTAAAGTGATAAAGTGGACGAGTCGTATTTCTCTGATAACATTGTGCCTGCAGGATGCTAGGGATAAGTGGCAGAATCCTCATTAACATAATAGGACAATGCCAAATTAATTCTAATTATCCTGATCGTTGAGCATTTAAATGAAAATGAAGACATTAAAAGTAACTAATTACTGAAAAGGCTACTTCTGAGAATAAAATATGAAAGGTTTTTCAAAAAGAGTACAAAACAATGGGCCTGAACTCTCTAATGTCTTGCAAGTTTGTTTATTTCTGATGAACCTGTTTGAACAAGCAGTGTGGTTTTATTTTGCAAAAAGCTTAAAAAATGTGAAGTATCATTCTGCTAATTACATATTTTATCATATTTCATCAAGCATATGGACACTATAATAAAATAATTGCTATATTATCTGTAAATTCTCAGGCATAAATAGTTTACAGTTCATAATGCAGCTGATGGATCATAATGAATTTGTAAGGAAAAGATGAAAGTTATACGTAGTAAAAAAACCACTAATATTGAACTATGAAAAAAAGACTTCATGCAAAGCATTAAGCCCTCACTGTTCAGTAAAGTCTCAGGAGGAAAATATATAAAAATTTATGTGATGAAAAATATTTTAAAGCAATTTCTTTTGCAGTTATCTACAGAAATTAAAATACAAATTACTTAAGTGGATTATTTTTATGCCAGTATCTGATCATGTTACCTTTTTTATTTATTTCCAATCTCTATTTCTCCAAAAAGTAGAAGCTATCAGTAAAACGAAACAATCTTCCTCTAAAAAAAAAAAAAAAAAGAATAAATCTTCAGGATTCCTTTTCCTTCTCTACTAATAAAAATTTAAAATTAAGTGCCTTATTTAGTTTTGGGGGGTGAAGAAGTTCTAGCAAATGAGTATACTGCGCACTCTCTTTCCCCACTGACAGGCAGTAACCGTGACCTTCAGAATAAAATGCAGCTGGTCTACAGCAGCCAGCCTGTTAGGTGTGTGCCTGGGCCCTGTTCTCAGCCTTGGCTACTTCACATTGCAACCTGATTCAATAACGTACTGCCAGGAACAGGCTAACAAGAATTAATGTCAGAATGGTTGCAGCAACAGTTAAAGGAATTGCATTCAGTTATTAGAAATGTTGACTTTCCACTCACACTTTATACAGTTTGCTGAATTGGAGAAGAGCAAAAAAATCCCTGTTTCGTTTTTAAGTGTTTTCATTATGGTGTGGGTTTTTGTGATTTTTTTTTTTTTTTTTTTTTCCCAAAAAAAGCTTGCTTAAAGTGCTGGAACCTCTGTTCTGTCTAGGTCAGGTGTCTCAGCCAGGATGAGCAGCACCCCTCACATTCCCCTGTTGCAAATATAGCTCTAGTGTCTGAGAATTCAGAAGATACTCAATGAAAAAAATCAAGGGACAGATTGTATTAGTGCAAATTTGTTGGAATGTTTCTTCCCTCTTCTAAGTGCCACAATAGAGTTCATAGGAAATCTGTGTGACTTTTTGCTCTGACTCTCTCTGTCAACTCACCAGGGAGGCCTGAGGCTTCCCTGAAGGAAACGAGACTAGGTCCAATAAGAGATTTAGATGAACACACTTGTATGGCATCATGCTGTAGCTCCTGAGCCTCCGAAAACTCACTCTAGAATTAAGCATCTGAACTTCCTCAGTAATCCAGAGGGAAAGCCGTGCACCTCTGAAGAGCAACTAAAAAGCTCTTTTCCGAGCACAGATCCTGCCAAGAAGAAATATTGAGCACAAGACCAGAGGGAAGCAACATTCTGTCCAAGCTGAGGAACCTGAACCAGGACTACAGGCACTACTTTCTTTCCACTCCAGATCTAAGGCCAGGGATTGTCTCCTGAGAACAGACATCCACAATTACTCTGTTTTCCTATGAAAAGTAAGTTAAAGAGTGGATGATGACAACTTTTCCATTTTACTAACCACCTCATCATAGCTGTCAGCCATAACTAGTGCTGTAAGCTCCCCCTCTCCCTAGGGATTTAGCTACTCATGTACCAAGGCACCAAGACCAGCTCTGGTCTGGCCCAGCTGTATAAAATGTCTTCACAGCACTGAGAAAGGACTACGAGAAAAGCCAGAGAGATGAGAAAGGCCAGAGTTAGAGATGAGATTGCTTAAGTGGGATCATCGGTAGCTCAAGGATTCAGGAGGGAAAAATATCATCATGGGAAAGGTGTGAGACCTAAAAGGCAAAGCCAAGGGAGGTCAGAGTGACAAGATCCCAGCCAGGAGGTGTTGATGCCATCATTGGAGGTGTCGTTGGTGCCCGAGGCAGCTCTCTGGCCCTGTGGATGCTCCGGGGGAGCCACAGGGCTGACGGCTCTTTGGGTGCCTCAGCCATTGGGGTGGTGAGCACACAAGTGCTTAGCCTAATGTTTGGCAATTTCTAGCTATCTTCCGTGGCTGCTAGCCAGTGAATAACTGCTTTATATCTTTTGATTGTGTATATCCTACTTGCAAAGTCACTTAGTGTCTGCCTAAAGACATGCAAACATATTAACCTAAAAACAGGTCTAACATAGACGGTTATCGAGTATTGTAGGTTAATTCTTCCAGCCTTGCAAGCAGTGATTCAGTCACCTCTCTTCTGTATTGTAGCTATAACTACAGTGCAAAAAATAAGTCCAGACTCCATGGCCTAAGGGAAATCTGAACATGAATCCCCCTAACTTCCCATAACATGGCAATCTATATGCCACTAAAAACTATGCTGACACTACTAGTTGTCTGAAGTATAATTCCACACAATAGGGTGAGATTTTAGATGCCTTTCTATCCTCACATGGTTTTTTTTTTATTATTTCAATTGCTTTCCCATTGAGACTGAGCCTCCCACCACGGTTTAGGTGAATTTTGGTTACTCTAGGTGTTATCACAAAGCATCTATAAAGTTCTGTTTCAGACCTTATTGGAAGCCTAAGTACCTAATAGGGAATCCTAGATCTCACTCTATAAACCCAGCATCTAAAAATTCAAATTATCAAATGCTTAAGTCCTTGACTGAATCCATGCATCAGCCTTGAGACCTTCAGGAATTACTTGAGAATAACTGAATTTATAAACAGCACTCAAATTGTCTCTTCAATACAAATTAAACTGGCATACACAGAATCACCTTATCCATATGAACTATGGCAATATCACCACAGAATACATTGCAATATACTCTGCAAGTTCTTCATTGCAGGACCCAATTTTTAGATCTTCTGCTGTCAAGTGGAATTTTTAGCAAGGTAGAGTTATGCAGCTAGCAATGAGATTTGGAAAAGACAGCACTCTTTGAGGGAGCTGCCTCAACTAACCAAAGAAAATATTAAGGGACAGCAAAATTCAGTTTCCCTTTATACTGTAAAGATGCTTTAATTTGCCTGTTGATATTACTGATCAAACACTTGTAAAAAAAAGTGTATGCTGGTATGTGGAAAACTGCTGCTGACTTCAACCTTTCATTTCAGTGACAGCGTATTGCACAGGTAAAGGTATCTTTTATTCAAATAAAAGTGAAATGAATGAATCATTCATACCTGGGGAAAAGCAAAATTTGACTTAGGAGAATTCTTTCAGTAGAAATAGTAATTCCAATATTGGTAAAATTTCCATCAAAAAAAGTGTTAGTTCAGTAGTCACTTGTCAGGAAATTACATTGAAAGGATTACAAAGAAACAGTCCAATTGACATTAAAGTTTTTAAATGGTTACCTGCAAAAAGGTAACATTGTCTTTGGGAAGCAAGAGGTGGGGGAGAGATGGGAGAACAGACAATAAAAGAGGGGTTTTTTCTCTGAAAAAAAATAAATCTTAGAATACTTTCTAGGGACTTTTTTGTTGTGCTGTGTTGTACTTTTTTCTTAAATGTTCTAATTTACCAATAATTGTAAAAGAATGGTAGCTTTCCATTTGCCCTAGTTGGGACTCTATGCACTTCCACGTTGTGTTAGACTCCTGCAGTTAGAAGACCGTACAGTTCCCCATTTTGTTTTGCAAATGTTAGTTAAATGTAACTGTAGTTAATTTAGGCAGTAAAATATACATACACACTAAGCAATGTTAAAAACTTTTAGAAATGGAATTTAAAAATTTTGAAGTAATACATGCATTAACAAATAGTTTTCCAGCATTGTGAAGAACTCACAGTTATTTAAAAGTTTCATAAGAAAAAAATGTAAGTCTTGCAGTAAATTTTGTCACATTTTTTGACTATCCAGAACAACCAGACACTTTTAATTATGGGGATTCTGCCTTTTTTTAGGAAAGAGCCCTTCACTTGAAAACAACCAAAGGCCAATTTCTTACTTGGATGCCTATCAAATAGGTTCTAAAATTACTAACTGATGTACTGCTGAATCTGAGACTGGGCTCTGGTGCATGCATTAGTTTCCGAAGGTCTTTATTCAGAGCATGAGAAGAGTTGTGGCAGGAGGGAACATTTCAGCCACTTGTGGCACAGGAAGATCCTTGAGCCACCTTCACCTGAACATACAGCAATAGGGTGCGAGTTGGATTGTGTGATACATAAAGGACCTTCCTAACACTTTTAATAGGCAAGACTTTCTGACCCAAGCACAGAGCATTGTACTGCTTTCAGAACTGACCTGACATCTCCCTTTCAGCTATTTCTACAGTTGAGTGCATGCCAGCTTAGTACCTACTATGTCTTTGTATGGTTAAGGCATATTCTAAGTGTCTCCAGAAAAACAAACATACAGCCCCCAATCATATGCACCATGAGGGCAAAGTCATTGAATTAACTCTAGAATGAACATCTTTAATGTCTGGAGTTCAGGCCTCTGAAACAGAGCCTCAAGATTGAGAAAGGATGCCTTTTTCCACTTAGAATCCCATTCCTGAAATTTCAGTTCCTGAAATCTGTTCCAAGAAGCTGAACAGATCACATCATGGCTATTGAAGAAGAACATGGAGGAAGTCCCATCTGGATTATACATTAGTATTTACTCAGTTCCTTTGAAAACTACACTTAAATGAAAGGCTTCTAAATAAATATGTTCTGCTTTCGTATTTCACCTGAAGCTGTACTGATGCACAGTCAAGACTACATGTTTTAGGCCTCCAAAAGGAGAAAATAGGAAAAACAAACAAACAAAAAAGCAAAAGAAAAGGAGCATGAAGCCATAACCTAGCAGTGGAGGAAACAATTGGAAAGCTGCGTTTACTCTAATTCATCCTGTAATTATCTTAATTTTGGAATTAATCAGGGTTTGAAGTCAGGGCTTCCCTTCCTCTAGCTAACAGCTTTGAGATTCATTTTATTTAAGCCTGTACCACCTGACTGTTACCCAGGGTTAAGCTTGTTACACTTTTAACAAGTAGTTGGATGTAGTAGAACAGATAGAAAATGTGGGTGTCTCATAGAAAAATCAAATCTGCAAAGGTTCATTTGAACTGCATTTCAGCATGGCAGCATTTTTATCAGGTTAATAGAGAAGTCAGCAGTCAATTATGTCATAAAATTACCTCTACATTGTTGCAGAATCCAATCTGCTTCCTAGTTTAGAACATCAGGAAAGAGAAAAATATACAACTTGCATAAAAAAGCAAAATCACTAATGTTACACTTTGTTTACAATTTGCTGCAGATTTTATATCAGAATCACTACAGAAAATATCAAGCAAGTAACAAGATTTCTGAGTACTAATCACATGAGACAATTTATAAAGCATTAGTATAAAACAACACACAACTTGTGACCAGATATTTACATTGTGCAGCTATAATCATTGGGGAGTAGAAAGCACAGCTACTTGTCACAGGTCACTGCGTGCATAAAAAAGAAGTCATTCTATCAATAGCATTATGGAAATAGACTGTAAGCAGAAATTTTTTCTTGTTTTCTTTTGCTTTTCACAACTGAAAAATCATCTCAACGACTGTCATGGATTCCTCAGAAATCTATTTCCAATCTTTCTTACTTCACTAGGACTACTCTTAATCATTAGTTTTCTTGGTGAAACCCTAATGAACTTTCTCAGATCACATCATCCTCTAGGACTTTCGAGAGAAGGCTTATCAATTTATTATATTTGCATGATAGATAAGGAAATCTATCTGTCTGTCTGTCTCTCTCTCTTAGAGTTCATCTACCACATCCACATACATACATCAGTTGGAGAGCTAGTGGCATACCTAGTTTAGGTTACCTAAGCATTTACTTTTTACAAGGCTGATTTTAACTTCATTTACCTTTTCAAAATTTACTACTGGGCTTAAAAGTCCCTTGGTGTGGTCCATGGCCAGAGATAACTTTCTTTGGAAACCTGAGCACAGCAATTAAACAGCAAGACTCACTGCATAAGAGTCATGTAGGCCGTGGCTGGAGAGCCAGGTGACAATTTGGATTCTTGGGTGGCCTGTACACAATCTGCCTTCCTTCCCCTTTTATAGCCAGGTTTGTAGATAAAGAAATTGACTTTTCTGGTTTTGGTCAGAGTATACTTTGGAAAAAATGTTTCACCAAATACCTTTCCAAATTAATTTTATGTGTCCAGAAAGAAGTAAATTAATATCTCCCACAGGAAGCTATTCTGAGAATTAATGAATATTTAAAGAAACAGATGCAATATATTCTTAGCAACAGCTTAACAGCCAAGCAGGTATTTATCCTGGCTTTTTGAGCCATCTAAGAGTTAGAAGTCTTCCCTAAGTCACCTAGATTCTCTCTATGGAGCACAAAGAGAAATAGGTACCTTCAGGGAGCAATTCACTAGATATATTTGTTGGTGGTGGTAAACACCATGTTACAATCAGTATTGTCACACTAACCATTTTTCAGTTCAATGCCATCTCTCCTATACAACATTATTTTTGAATGACAGAAATATTTGTTTCATTTTATTAAGCACATTTTGAATTATAAAGTGAACATTTCCTGCTTAGAGCAATTCTCCACATTCAGCAAAAGCTGACTAATACTTTGACTAATTCAAACTTGTATTTCTCATCAAATCAATAACCTTTTTGAGGAAAAAAAAAATTCATTTTGAATTGCGGCAGTTAGATACAAAAGTAGATGACTTTCCTTTCATCTACTGAAAGACCTTTAGCTACAGCAAGGGAAAGGGAGATACTCTGTTTATGTCATATAAAAGAAGTTTCTATGCTTTACCTCTCCAAAGCTGTATTTGAAAACACAAATAATAGATCAGCACCGTCAAAGCCTTTTCAAGGTTTTTTTCAGATTTTTCTCCCTAAAGGATGCATATTATTATGATCCTTCCCCCTATCCCCCCAATTCAGGAATGTATTTCACAGTTTGCACTCACATCTCAATCATAAACAGAAAACGGGGACCAAGAGTTTAATTTGTACCAAAATCCCAAATGCAGAGCCTGGTTGAGGTAGCTTAACCTTTTATTAGAACCAGAAAAACTTGAGAGGAAAGCATCAGTGTGATGGGGTTTGATTTTATTTCATCTCTGTACTAGACCTTAAGTGCTTTATTTAAATAATGAAAGCATCAAAAGGTATGCATGTGTAAGTATGAAAATCAGATTCTAACTTTCGCTTTTTGTTTTGTGGGCTTTTTTTTCTTCTTTGGCAATCCTAGACCTAAGAGTATGGAAGGAATCATCCTTCTCCTGCTTTAATAAGGTCTGCAAAGGAGTTGTGAAACCAACCAATCAGAAATGCAGAATTCTTCTGCTTCGACATGTAAAGCACTATTTTAGTAAAATTATCTTTATTACGGTGACAGAGAAGGTTAAATGGTAAGTTTCCTAGATGCAGTGCAACCAATGTTTTGGTGCTCCTTTTCATCTCCAGCAAATGATCCAACAAATGAACAATAAGTTCTTCCAGCAGGCACAGACTAAACCACAAGTAAGTAAATAAAAACAGCTGTTAGAGTATTTTCCCTTAGCTGAGACTTTTAGCAGATTATTACAATGACCCATATGCACTCTGTAGCAAAGGGATGGTACTTCCTAACACTCACAAACACTGTTTAGCATCACAGGCAAAACAAGAGAGCAAGAATTCAGTTGTGGGCTTCTCTAGCTCAGTTCTAGCGTCTCTAACTGGTGTCCAACATTGTGAAACTGTTCTTTCAAGTGTTTCGAATTCTTCTTACTGAAGTTCTAACATGCAGTAAAAGACACCCAAAATTTTCTCAAGTAAATATTTTTCCAGGTGTCTTATCTCAAAGGGACTTAGATACAGAGCTTCCTAGATCTGAACCGAGCTGCAAATTTGTCCATTTTAATTTGGAGTGATACTCTTCCAAGGCTACTTTTAACCCAAATGAGCTGTTATACTGTCTCTGGAAGGGGTTGCATCTCACAGGTCCATTTTGTGTCCACATAGACATTGTCAGGTTTGTTCCTATAATCATGATGGTGTTCATTATAAGAATAGCTTGGCTCACATGGGCTGTCTTTGCCAATGTTTTCTTACAACTACCAAACCTAGAACACAGGAATGGGAAGAGTAAATCCACATTGAGAGCATCTGTAGAGCCTAACAACTTTTTTTGTTAAATTCATCCATAGGTGAGACTTCTTATTTGGAAATTTGTCACAAAAAAACTTTTGATTAAAAACAGACTTACAAAAAGATTATTTTTTTTTCCAAGGTTCACAAACCTTTCAACAAACCTGGGCTGAGTTTTAAATTATCTAGGCTAATAAATGGCTTTGGATGGAAACACTGTGGTTTCACAGGGGTTGATCTGTAATCAGGCAAAACTTGGTGATTTGGCTTAGAGTTTCGTGGTTTGTTTCATCTTAAGTCTTGAAGTAAAACTTCAAGGATGCCAGTTGGTATGAACTGAAACGTAAAATATTCATGCAAAACCCACTGTAGTAAAACTGCTTTACTTTTAGGGCAACCCTGGGGAGGGGTGGGGGGAAACTCTTTTCACAGCCTTTATGCCTGTGTGGAATTTTGAACCTCAGTGCTTGTTGTTTATTCATTTTTAAGGATCCATCAAGGAAAGACTTGGCTCATGTGTCCTGCAATAAAGCCAGTGTTAGGATTTTGTGGTTTGCATTACTTAGAAGGTCACAGCTACTTAGAACAGGGCTTGGAATTTTTACAATGGCAGATCAAAACACATGGGTTTGGGGGTTTTGCTGATATAACAGTAATAGTTATGAGAATTATAATGTATATAAAATTGGATAGGATATCATAGCAGGGAATGATAGTATTATTTTAATACCCATACCCTCAAGATAGTTTAAATACTGAGGTAGGAGATGCTATAGAAAAAAAAGCCTCTAAAATTAGAATTAGGTATACATCATCCCACTCAGAGACTGTCAGAGATGCAAAGATGGTTTTGTGTTAAAAATAGAAACTGCATTTCCAATGTTGCTTAAAAGCAACATGTCACTGCTACTTTCTCACTTCAGAAACAAGTAACACCAAAACACAAAACACTTGAATAAGGGCAACCCAGTTTCTCAAACTGTTTATTTAAAACATCAGAGAACTTAATGTTGGAATATCTATGTTTCTTTTCTGCAGAAAAAAAAATAGTTTTTACATGTTTATTTCAGAAATAGCATAGACCAGATTGTTCGTCTTTTTTGTTTCTTTTCCTCTTCTCATTTCCTTGTGTTGCTCCCTTTCCAGTGCAGCCAGAGGATGCTTAGCTAAATAGAACTCATGGGACTAGATGCCTCATTACAATATTGTCTTCTAGTAATCCCCACCTGAAATCATGAGAGTCTGGCTGCTTATTTCTATCTTTGCAAGAAATAGAGAAAGGAAGCAGAGAGGAGGAAACATTCCTAGTCTTGGAAATGAACTTCTAAAGGCAGAAATATTTTTGCCTCCTTTTTCACTGTTCCACTTAGTTATCAGTAGAAAAGAAAATTATGTCTTTCTTTAAGCTGTAGTTGAGAAGAACTATCTTGGAAACACCAGAGTACCTTCTGTGAATGTGAGTTAGAAAGGACTAGTTAGAAAGCAAGACAGACCTAGGTATCTAACTGTCTAGGTACGCCCACACATATATATAAAGAAATAAACAGCCTTGATTTCAGGAACACAGGAAGAGAAATTTCTTTCTGGATAAGAGACAGGAAGCAGTGTTAAATGTCAGGGTTTATAAAACCAGATTGAGCTGAGATCTGTTGCTATCAGACTTCTATGGGTGAAGCTATAATGCATGTACATCCATTAGAATAAGCAGTCAGGGATGAAAGATGAGTGCACAACATGAGGAAAACTTATATATCCATAGGAAAAATGGGAGGGGAAGAGAAGAGAAGAGAAGAGAAGAGAAGAGAAGAGAAGAGAAGAGAAGAGAAAACTGGAGTGCTAAAAAAAGAAAATGAAGAAGAAATAGAGCTTTTTGAAGCCTTCTTTCATTAAAAAAATTCTTCCAGGTGCCTTTCATAACTCTACCCTTAATATTTCAATCCTGAAGTAAATACTGTTATTGAGGTACAGGTTTCCTACCAGTATTAACATCCCTGGTCCTAACATCCCTAACGAAGGTCTTAGTATCCCTAGTCCTGGCCACCACAGTCACAGTCTTTTCCACTAAGGTGAATTTGCAAGCCAGGACAGTTTTACTGGTCAGAAGCTATTGAATAAATACTTGAGGATATGATTAGTTTGAACAGTTCTGAACATAACCCCTGCACGACGAGCTGTTACCTGTTGATCACTTCCTGTCCCTGACAAAGAGGGGAATGGATGACCAGAATTCAAAATCCCTCCATCCAAATCCCACCTACCATTAGCACAGCTTGTGAAAGCAGGTTTTATAGTTCCTTCCAACATCACTGAAGGGGAGAAAGGGCAGAGCGTTAATCCTTCCTTCTCTCTCTGATAGGAGAGCTGGCTATTGGCAGTACTGTAAACCCAGATACATTTACAAAATGACTCATTTCTATTATTTAAGTAACTCAGAATTATAAAGTATGCCTGAGCTCTGCAGATATATATAAAATTTTGCCAGAGGCAGGAATCACTTCTGCAGTATCACCATATCACTGCTTCACTGCTTCGCCGCACATAAACCTTATTTCCAATTAGTCTGAGCTCCCTGAGAATCAATCGGAGACTGTATAAACATTCTAAACACATACTGTGCATGCCACTTCAAATTTACCACTAACACTTTACTATATTTCTATCAATTATTCCCAGGAAATAGGCCATATTGCACCAAAGTCATGGTTTAACGGTGTTTGATTTTTTTCTCCAACCATCAAATTTTTAAGAGCACACACACAAAACTACAGATAAACTATTTGTTGTATTTTCTACTTTTTATCTAACAAATTACAGCACAGAAAATATAATATTAGCAATCTGATTATTAAGGAAGAAGAAAAATTTAACACTTTGGTGGCCATTCATGGGCAATGATATGCAAACGACATTCTTCAAGCCTCATTCAACACAGATTGAAATGGCGCGCCAAAAGCTTACTAAGGTTAACCAGCTGCTTTCATTCCCCCCCAATACCACAGGCAACATTGGCTCCCCTAGCAGGTCTAAAGGCTTTTTTCCATGTAACCAATAAATCCAGGTTGGGCCTTTTCCACATAATCTTAAGAACTCCGTCTATACATTAAATTCTCCCTCAGAAAGATTGCCTGAGAGAAAATTCAGAGGGGCAAAATCAGTCTGCTAAGGATTACGGTCTTATTTCTCCCTAATGGCAGAGAACAGCACCTGTAATTTCCCAGGCATTTTAATCATATTCAGCTCTGGGAGCTGACACCTTGCAGCTCTTAAATCACAAATCAGTAGATATTCATATGTATTATTTTCTCAGTCAAAATTTTTGTGTCGATATAATTCTAATTGAAACTGGATCCCCATACCCTGATTAACCTGGAGCATGCTAGATATCTCACTGAAAAGGCGAGGAAGGAGGAATATCATATAAGCAAGCAATATATAACTAGATGTAAAGCAACAACAACAAAAAAATCAGGCCATTGTAGTAAGGCATCCAAGGATGCTACAGGTTTATGATACAAACCCAGAAGTTTTAAGGATCAAATGACTTCTTATCCTCTTGGCAGGACAAGAGGAAACTGAAGGAGTCATTTACTCTGATTTTGTTTTGTGTTAAAGATATTTAATATATGCTGTTTATGTATAGGGTATGTTCCTGAGCTCTTTCCCTTTCCTCAGAACCAATGGAACGGGCTTTTATATTGCTTATTGAATGAATTTCTGGACCTCCAAGGAAATTTCTGTAAATCTAACAACAGTAAACATTTCATACCATAGCTGACAGAAAGAACAGTAGACATCCCTCTAAAGGTATGGACAGGAATATGAATGGAAATTCTGCTGAAACTACTCTGGGATGCCACCTTTCTGAAATTTCATATTTTCTTTTTCATATTTTAATCACTGTAAAAATGGTGTTGGAGAAGACTTATCTGTGATACAGTGATGTTTACTTAAATCCTTTACTTTAAAGTACTTTAAAGTATGTTTACTTAAATCCTTTTTACTTTAATCCTTTACTTAAAGGATTTTTTAATCCATTCTATTGACTTTTAAAAGTATAATTGTAGAAATGTCAGGAATCAACTTACTATTCAGCTTTTTTGTTTCACTTACATTCATCATATCTCACCCTACTTCTGTATGATTTTGAATTGCTTCCCTTTCTTCCATTCCTAAATAAAATCTGCTAAAAAAGTGCCATTCCAACTCCACAGCTCAATTAATTGTGCAGAAAGAGATTAATTTCACACAGTGTCAGAATTTGGCAATATTGTGACTCAGCTTTTAACTACAGAAGGATAAAATACCCCAGGGAATGCAGTGACGAAGAGTTGACAATAACATTCTGTTCAGTCTTCATTAGAAAATACCATGCATCTGGTTGTTACCCTTCCATGCAAACCACTGGAAGCAGAACCTGTGGTTATCCTTCACAACAGCAATTGCTCAACATCCTTGCGGATTTTTGGTTTGGTTTTGCTTTGTTTTGTTTTCCTTATCTATTTTCCCCTTCTCCATATACAGTTTCTGGAGGCACAAAATCAAGATTTTGAACTTATTTGAGTCTAACTTTGTCTTGATCCTACCTTCTTCTCAAAATGGACAAGCAAAATACATGCATTTAAATGATTAACTCTCAAAAATCTGATGTCACTATTCTTCAATGTTAATTGAATTTTGAATATCAGAACAAAGAATTAAATAGGAAAATGAAGGTTTAGTAATGTTCATTGTTTTACATTGCAACTCATCCCATAAAACACTGAAAATGTTTATGGAGCAGAACTCTTAATTCGTTTGTAGTTGGACATCTAAAACATTACCCTGAAAAGCATAAGCAGGTTTTATTTTTACTGAGGGCAAGGCAATTGAAGATGATTACCTACATTATAGTAAACTAGGCTCAGGGGCAAAACCTTTCCTTTTAGCCCCTTTAAATCTTTGATGCTAGCAAGCACAACTTTTTTGCACAGAGAGAGATTATCTTGTACCTCATCAGGAGATGCGACTGAGACCTCCTCTTTGGGATGTGGGAATTCTTCCATTATATTCCCTTGGGCTAGGGCAAACCACATTTCTCACTTGCTCAGTAGATACCTTGTCTCAGAGCTCCTAAACTGGACATCGTCATGTCAGGAGCCCAGTTCAGCTATGCATGGATTTCCATGTGAATTTCAGACTAATGGTAGATGTACAGCCCAAATCAGTGCTTGACCTGTAGAGAAGATCACAATTTTACCTTGTACCTTTCTAGACAGCTCTTTTGATAGTGTAGGGAATTTATAAGCCATTATTCAGCAGTTTGTACCTCTCTCATTAACTGTATAGGAAACCCAATGACTTTATGTAGCGTATTTGCAATGATGGTTATGGAGCCTCAATACTTAGGTATTGTTTTTCCTAACTTACTTAGGTGGCTTGAATCTTGCCTTGGATATTCAAAGATGAAAAAGAAGACAAAAAAAGTTTAAAATCGATTTGAAGCCTGATGGGATGACTTTCCCTACCAATGCCTGAAATTGTTTTCTTATTAGATATCATACTTTCTTAAAACGAACTGTAAAAAAAAGTATAAAAATATATTAAATATATAAAAATATATTCAATGTAAATAGTATTACAATACAAAAGCATTGTCTTAGCTTAAAAGTTTACTTCAAGTCAGATGTTTTCAATTCCAAACTATTGCTTTTTTTAAATTCTGCATGTTATACAAAAAAATAAAAACCAACCTGAAAAACAGTAACTCTGGTGTCTTGTCAATGAGGCCTTCCACATAAAAAATAGACAATTCTAGTGAATTCTTGCCTCCTCAGCAGAAAAACGAAAGGAGAAAAAGGCAAAACAGCATTGCAATTTGTTGAGACTCTGGATTTTAAAGACACCTGATATTTTTCTGCATTGCATATTTTTAATTTTAGGCTATGGTAGACTCATTCTGAAAAAAAAAAAGAAAAAAAAAAAAACCCAAACCAAACACATGGGCTTTGGTTTTGTTTTTTAAATACATGTAGTCTAAAACAAAAACCAAAAAGGAAACAATAACAACCCAAAAGACTTTAGGAGGAAAAATATTAATTTTCAAAAAGGTTTCAAACTACATGTTTCGGTTACATTAGACCAGCTACTCTCCTATTTTCTGATGGACTCTTCAACAAGTAGTTTTCCAAATATTTATGACTCAGTGGGATTATGTATCTTCAAAGCTGAATTTCAGAAAAAATATGCTATGATATAGTAAAATAATAGTAATGAAAACAGAAGTAAAACCCATGAGGAGGTGTCTATATATGTCATATTGAACTTGATTGTTCATTCAATGTAAATCACAAATCATTTATTTAATTTAGGAAGCATGACTGCAGGTTACAGTGGTATGAATTAAAGGTAAGGTATTTAATAAGGAATTCGGTTTAATTGCCTTTTACTACAAGGCTACTTCTGCTGTCAAAGCTGATTACTTCATACAGTAATTAAAAGAACAATGCAGCTACAGTACAGTACAAATGTTTTGTATTGTGAACGATATGTAGTTAATTTTTTTCATAAGGGAAGGCAATGTACAATATATGTGGCTACCCTTAAAATAGGAATGCTACTAAGAAGATTCTATCCTACAGCAGTTTTGTTCTAGTAACAAGCATAACAAATGCAGCAATGACTATCACTTTGTCTAGCGTAGCTCTTCAACGCCTCAAGTTGTGATGCTTCCTTTAATCCTGCTGGAAACTGTTGATTTTTTAATTACTTTGTTATGAAACTTTCAGATTTGTGGGAGTTGCATGGCAATCTGATTCCATTTAAATGACTGTACATCGTACATCTCTGAGATATACAGACAACTGTATTATTAAATGAGACTTTAAGAAATTTCATTATAAAGAACATAGTTTCCATAGTATATATTACAATTCAGTATCAGAAAATGCCGTATTAAATGATTGTTTATGAGAAGCCTTTTAACTCTATCTCTGCAACAAGAAATCATACAAGGCTGAATGGCTGTAGAGACATATTGCAGACTAAGTGCAGACAATTTATTTGCTGCAACCCTGCATTCCTGTAATGTTTCTCTGTGTGCCCTTTAGAGTAAAGTGGAAACACAAACAGGAAAGTGACTTGCTTTGTGATAAATGAATGTGTCTGAAAACATGAGACAGTGAGAACAGCCAAAATAAGTGATCCAGGCCTGTTAAGCACATGAAAGAAAACGGGAGAGAATTTCTTCATAATGCCAACTTAATCAGAGCTTCAGCCCCAATAGCCACAGAAGCCAATGGTGGAAATGAAGATGTCATGCTGTTATTCATGCTTGGAATGAGATAAGTTATTGGAAGGAAGGAGAGATGCTCCTATTCATAATGTAGCTTCAGGTTTAGCAAGCTTTAAATAAAAATATAGTATCCATTACTGTGTATCTTATCCACTAGCGCTCCTGAATATCTATTCCTACTATATCAATGCTAATCTCTACTATCATAAAGGTCTTCCTGCTCCTTCATGTTAGCTTTGCTGAAGAGTCAGATTTAATAGAATAGGGTTGGCAGAAGCAGCAGGGATTATCGCTGCAACAGAGAATCTTGTAAAGCACAGTGGCAAGTCTGATCTGCCTTATTCTCTTTATTTTTTCGGGTTTATATTATATAATCTCTCCATCCTTTTCTTTCTACAAATATTTATCTATACAGGTAATTGCTTACTTTTGGATACAGGAATCACACAATGAGTGCATATCCACTTGTCAATAATTGACATCCAATTACTCTTAAAAGGAAAGTATTACTTCACGTTTCTTCTCCCTCTTTGTGTCAAAAATATCGATAGGTAGACTGCGGCCTTGCCTATGTGCTTTGATGGCCAGGACTCCCTGAGAAAATATGGAAGCACTATGGAGCAGATAAGTGACAAGAGACTGAGCACTCAAAGTAGCTTACATTTCACCACATTGTGTTGAGATATCAAAGTGACAGTGATGTCCATAATGACAGGTCACAACTTGTGACACAGAACATAGCACAGACCCTTGCTCTGTGACCCACCTTTCCCAATTATTTTATTGAAACCTACCCAAATGAACCTCAATGTATTTATGGCAGGTGGTGTTGTATGTAGCAGGTTCTTTATGTTAGCATGGAGGCCTTCTGAAAATTGTGTCAATAATTTGTCTTTCTTAAAGGGCAGAAGTCATTGTTATCCTCAGTGTTTGCAGCCTTGAATGACAGAATGATTCAGTGATAAGACTACTTGAATTGGTAGCAAAAAAACATGAACTGGGGTCAGAATCTCCTCAGAACTGCAATCCAAAGGATTATGCCATGGGACAGATGCATAAAGAGACACTACAAGGCTTTGGGAGGAACCTCTAAATCCAAAGGGCATGGGCAGCAGTGAACCATCAGACAGACCAGATGTGAAAGTGCATGTAGCAGAAGTAACCGATATTCTTTCTGCAAGGCACCAGTGCCAGCCTTGTGTCCTGTGTACAGTGGCTTTCCCAGAGGAGAACTGACATACACTAGTGAAATTAGGTTATTCTGCAACTACAGACGGATCAATCATGGCTTCCAAAGTTCTGCAAAAGGATGAGGATCAGTGCCAGTAGCTTCCCAAAACATTTGATGTCTGGCACAATGGAGGGCATTCATCATATTTCCAGAAAAAAAAAATTTTGGAGGGAATAATAGTCTGCCAACTCTTGGACTGCTACTGATTTTAGATATTAGAGAATTTCTCCACTTGGGAATCATTGAAATTACAGACACACCTGAAATCAGACCTGATTTTCAAATGGAGCTTTCAGACTATGCTGGAGATGCTAAGGAAACTCTCTTTCTGTATTATAGAAAATAGATACAATAAATTAGCTAAAACCAGTACTAAATTCTTATTTGATCAAGGGAAGATACAGGAAGATGAACATGGGGAAAACAGGGAAGATGTATAATGTC
Organism: Haliaeetus leucocephalus; assembly: GCF_000737465.1. Taxonomy (NCBI): domain Eukaryota; kingdom Metazoa; phylum Chordata; class Aves; order Accipitriformes; family Accipitridae; genus Haliaeetus; species Haliaeetus leucocephalus. Next base: position 5,388,982 of record NW_010973062.1, read on the forward strand.
AGTGTTTTGGTGTTTGACTAGGATAGGATCTCATTTTCTTTTGATGTTGTGGCTAGTACATCGCTAACTGTCATGAGCATTGATTTATGAAGTCAGATGTAGGTAAGATGGGAGCATATGGAATATGCATTTCACTATTAACAGGGACAGAATATTGTAGATAGAAACTTATCTGACTGGATGAAAATGGTTTATCTCAGGATGCCTCTGTGTGTGTTTATAGGCAAATTTCCCAGGAACTCTAATGTATTTGCATATATGCCTACATACATTATCTGAATACATTATTCATGTCCAAATTATTTTTAGTTATTTGAAAAAATAATGAAAATCATCCACTGAAGGAACATAGTTGTCTCCCAGATGCTCAAAGTAAAAGCGATGTGCCTAATAAACAATCATCTGACAACATACTGTTGTGCAAAACATCAGGGCTTAAATTTCTTGTTGAAATCGTTTTCTGAACTGCCTGTATGAAGTAGTCCTGTGACAGTTTGCCTTTCCGAAATTTATGGATTGGGTATGTGAAGACAAAACCCACTGAGTTGTCAGTCAAAAAACTTATTGATTTAAACATGCCTTCCTGTATTTGCTGTTTGAGAATAACGTAGTGTCAATTTAGTGGTCTGTATAAACTGTTTCATCTATTATTGAAGTTCAATGAAACCTTTCTGGAAAGGCATCTTCTTCTATTGTAATTAGGCCAGTAGGAGTAACAGCTTCAACAGAGAGCTTTATTAAACTAAGACATATAATAGGCTTAGTAGGAACAGTGCATCATAACCAAATAAATGAAAATTAATCTAACGGAAGTGGAGAGAAAACTATATACACTACAGAAGGCCTAAATTTCAGGGGAAAAAAGGGAAGGAATACTTGTGGTATTTGTTGTCTGCTTTTCCTCTTTGCCGTCTCATGCTTTTCCTTTCTCAGCTTTATATCTCTGCTCGGTACAGTACCAGCTGTAGAATGAGTTTGCTCGACCTTCCACCCAGCCAGAGCTGCCTCTACAGAGCAACACTGAAGTTTGGAGTGGTGCATTTGGGGACTGCACCTGAACTGGCACATAAAACAAGATAAGGTCCTGTTCAGGTGATTCCACAGGCACCTTTACCTTATCAGCAGTGTAAAAAATAAGCACAGTAAGAGTTTACAAGGCTCATTTTTCTCCAGCATGTCACTATGTGCTCCTCCGGCCACCCATGCTCTGCCTGTTACAGCAACTGTATTGGAAGTTGGCTTCTCTTTGCTGCACCACAGAAAGCAGTTTGTCCCAGTTTCAGCATTCACAGATTCAGAGTAAGAGAAGAGGGATAGATCATTTGGACTTGACTCTCATAATCTTAATGTATTTGTCCCTAAAAATCCAGCAAAAAAGGGAAGTGCACTCTCTCCTGCCAAGATGAATTAGCAAGGGCTGCTCACACTTTCAATGAGTCACAAGTTAAAGCACCTCACTGGCCTTTGAAATTCTTATCTACGCTTTAGTTTGTCACTGACATATATGAATGTATATATAAAAATGATTTTGGAACAATGCCTGCATGACAATGCAAGGTGCTACAGTCATTGCGATAGTCCTACTATATATTGATTAGCGTGGAACTCTTTTTAACCATATGCTTCCTGGTTTTGCTTATTTTTCCCTCTGTTTCAGTGCCATATTTACAAGAAATGATGAGGAGTAATCACTGAGCATTATCATATTATCCCAAGATAATTCCTACATTAAATTACCACTGATCAAATCCAAAGAAAGCAAAATCCTCCTTTGCTTTGCTCCCCACTAACTATATGTGAGCTACCCTCTTTCTTTACACAAAACACATAACAAAGGTGTTGTGCAACAAATTGTGTGCGTGAGAAGATCCAGGAATTTTCTGCTGAAGGGATGCTCTGGGGTACTGCTGTACCAGCCTGGTCATGGGCTCAGGCTCTGCAGCTCCCACCTGGATCGCTCACATCAGCCTTTGACACCCATCAGGCTGCCTGGTCTTCTGCCAGACAATTCCTAGGCAGAGTTTGAGGTTTATCTCAATTCAGGTGCTCATCCCAACAGGCAGGCTAGTTGCAGTTGCCCTGTTTTAGAAGGTAAATGGCTTGATAGCATACATCTGACCAGGCAACATCTCTTGGCCTCCAGAAACTCTTTTGTAACGAGTCCTCCTAGGCTACACAATGAAGAAGGGATGTCCTGGCTTGCTGCCTGCAGGACCATTGTAGCATCGGGTATTTTAACAATGGTCATGGCCTGAGATGATGCAAAAGTAGCTCTCTCATCTCTTTTTCCCCATATGTAAAATCCTTCTCCTACAAGAGAGAGTTGTATGAAAGCAAGGCACTTAGACCATTGGCATGTTTCACTCCACGTTCCTTGTGAAAAAAGCATAGCACTAAACCAGAGAGTTTCCTCTCCTAAAGAAATTTCCTTGTCCCAGCTGTCCTTCTGGGACTATAAATAGGATCAAAATCAAGCTTCGGTGGTGAGTTGACTGTGTGATAAAATTCTGGTTCTTCCCAGTATTTATCAAATTGAGACCATGTTTTTCTGACCATGCTCCCCTAAAGGTCCTGGATAAACGCACTGCAGTTCAGGGCAGGAGTGATGCTGCAAGCACTTCACAGTCTGAAAAGCAAATAAAAGGCACAAACAAGAAGAAATGGAACAGAGCAGCGTAGGATAAAAGCCACTTCAGGGAAAGGTGGTCTATAGGAGAGGACTACAAACTGGGGGGGGGGGGGGCTTTTGTTTTGCCTTTAGAGATGGATAGGCAACGTTTAAAAATATACAGTTAATATAAGCTTAGATATGGGCACAGGCATATGTCTAACTGTCATCCTGTGAGAATTTAGACATGGTTATCTATTCTTTCCAAGCAGACATTGCTTTGACTGTAGGACTCACTTTACATGCATTGCTACTAACTAATTCTTTGCTTGAACTTGTGAAATTACTTTAAAAAAAAACAACAGATTTCTGAAATGATTATGTTGTTTATGAAAAGGCGAAATCTTTAACAATGCATTATTGAATGGAAATCAAAATTGTACTTATTTGGAAAAAATAATTTGTATTTGAAATGTCTAGAAGGGAAGAATCCTCTTGTTGTTCTATGTAAAAAAAAAAAAAGTGTCATTTTGACACATTTATGAGTTTTTTCCAATATTTTATCATTTTGGTAAAACACAGCCTAGCAGATACCAAGATAGTGAAGAAATCTGTTAAAAATATATATATATTCTGTTGAAAATTTTTGATGTTTTGAGAGTTATGTTCCTTAAAGGGAACAAACATCTAATATGTGAAAAGTATATATAATACATGAAAACCAGTATTAATAAGTTTATGAAAGAGATTCTAAGATGTGACATCAAATAATAGCAAATACTGTGCATATAATTTTGAGTAATATGCCTTGGTTCCTGAAAATTTGTGTGCAACTACTCTGTGATTTTGGATAGGATTGATTCCTGTGATTAAGATACAAAATCCTAATTTTAAAATTTCTGAATGAATAATTGAAAAATAAATTTATCTGGAAAATTAATCTGTCTTCCAAGAAAGTGATTCTATAAGCCATAGCAAAATAATTGATGACTGTTGAGAAAATACTAGCATTTTATAAACTTTTAAGAAAAAATGTTGCTCTTTTGCTGAAAATTGAACGTGTGGCCAATAAAAACTGCATGCAAATTTATAAAGCAGCAGTAGTTTTGGTTTGTTTTGCTTATTATACATGATATGGTGGAAATGTAAAATATTAAAGTATATAATTGCAGCATTTTTTGCATTTTGTAATTCTATTTAAAAATTATGTGACATTTTGAAATTTGTCCATTGTCATAGATAAAACAAAAACACAAAGATATGTTTCATTCTGTATTTAAATTAGGTTTTTGCATTATCAGATTTAAGTTTTAGCTAGTAGCAAATACATGCTTCATTCGTTTAAGCTTCAATAATTTTTTTCATTTTTTCTTTTATGCATCAAAACATACTTAATAATTATGGCTTCTCATGGCTAAATACAACCCTAGGAACTTCCATTGCTAAAAAAATCATTTCATTAAGTGGAATATTAGGAAGTTTATTAGGATGTTTTCAAGCTTTTTTTTTTTTTAATAAATCTTCATATAAACCTATTCTCTGATGCTAAGAAACTCTCCCTTCTTTTTTCTTCCTTGGGTCATGTTTTTGTATGTCCTTCTACAAAAACTTCTGTTCGAGATTCACCATATTTTTTGCTCTGTCAAAAGAAACCAGAACTCAGTGAGAGATGAAACCTGCTTTGTGGGGGGATGTGCTGTTTCTCTCTACATTCTTCTCTTGTGAATAATGCAGAACTGTCATCTCCTCTCTTATGCATCATTTTTGCCCTTCCCTTTTTCCTAATCAACCTATGAAAGAAAAGGTTCTATGCAGTTTTTCAGAAGGGGCTGTAACACATCAGAGGAATTGGTACATTTCTGAAAGATGTTCCTCTTTGCTGTACATCACACATGGAAAAAATGCATTTTCAGGACCACTTCTTTCTTCCTCCTTGGGTACTTTTCTAATTTGCTGTGGATATTATGTTTAAGTGAAAGCACAGATGCAACACAATAAAAATGAGCACCACCAAACACAAGAGAGGAACAAAATGTTAAAAGTTATCCTACATCTTTGGACACAGCCACAGTACAAGTAATATTTGACCAAAGTCTCTTTTATGGAACTGTCAGCTCTTCTTTTGCAACCCATATATGCTTTGTAAAAAGTGTGTTTGATAGTATGGGAAACATTTTATTTTATTGGGAATGTTTTTAATAACATACACTATGGGGACTTCTCTTTAAAAAAATGGTATTTATTTATAGTTGGTTCCCACATACTAAGTATTTTCCATATGCTTTCTTCAAAAGAAAAGGGAGAGTAAAAAATCACAGCAAGAAACAAAACCCAAGAGAATTACTAAGTAGACCTCAATCTTTTATTTCTTTCACCCTTTTGAGGAACAAAACCAATACCATCTGAACAAATTAAGCAATCCCAGTTTACATAAAATAATAGATTATATCAGAATAATAAAACCTGTCCTGGACTTGAAAGTGTGTGTGGGGGTGTATTGTAGTGATTGTAGCATAAAACACTCAGGGGTATCAGCTACATCTTGCCTGTTCCCCCTTTTACCACTCCACGCACCTCACATGTTCAGGCCTTGCATAACCAGGCATAAAAAGACACAAACACCACCAGTCCATGGTTTTAAAAAGATGAACCATTAAAAAAATGTTCACAGATTAATTTTGAAGACTTTATTTATTTTGAAATCTCAATGTATGTAATATATGAAAAAAGTAAGAGCTCCTACAAAATTACCTTTCATAAATACTTTGCCTAGTTAATAAAGTAGCTATAATTGAAATTGCATCTGTGTGGCATGGATGTATGATATGACTCTCTAAAATTAAGTTAAATGCATACGTTTGAAAAATATTTGCCATGTGGACTCAAATTGTCACATACTGGGAATGACAGTGTGGTGCTATAATATTTCCTTGACAACACAAGGGTTATTCAAGTAAAGAAAATGAAGTCTGATTACATGGCATGTATTTTATTTTGGAAAACCTACACTAATGTCATTAAAATGATGTTGTTAGGAAAAGCTTTTATTCAATGAAGAATGATGGATAATTTCCCCTGAGTAACAGATATAATGGATGGAAGCCATTTTTCTAATGTGTATGAAGTCCACTGAACCAAAATAGTTGTAATAATCTCTGAAAGCATTTAGCTTTATGTATGCCTGTTTCTTTAAAACTTCAATTCTCTTGTTCCAACGTTTTTTAAAAAGAAAAGCACAATACAACTGGGTTCATAGTGCTGCAAGGTGCTGAAAATAGATATTTTAAAATAGGTTTATATAGACATTTCTATCGATGTACACAAATTTTTATATTGTTATCTATTTAGTGGTGTTATTTACAACTTTAATGGTAATTTTGGCTTTAAGCCAAACTTTAAAAACTTTTTATTCATTTTCTGCTTTATTGTTTTGATTTTATCCACTTGATTTACAAGAGCTCCAAAAGTACCTGAAACTACTTTAAAGATGTGAAGACCTTTTAATATATCTTTGCTTACAGAACAAAGCCTCAGAGCAGAATTACCTAGCAAATAAGCAATCATACCATTTAGGGACAGATAACTGTCTCAGATATGTGAAAAGCATTCAGGTGGATTGCTTTTAATAATGAAATTTTCTGTAAGCAAATCACTTTCTCTTATCTGATGACTTTTTCTCCAAGAGATTTTGACCTATGTGTTTTATTTCCTCGTACAGTTGTGAAACAATACTATAGAGGTGTGTACGAGAAGTAAGTACAACTTTGAAATGGCAAGTATAAACATGCCTAGATAGTCCAAATAAATGAGGCATATAACGATGATCATGGAAAACATCATATACACGTCTGGATTGAAAAAATAAAGGAATGACAAGACATCTAAACACAATTCCCTTTGTGCTATCTGCCCCATGTTATGAAAACATGAGGGTGTTCAGAAGTTAGTAGGAAAAGCTCAGGGCTGGGCTGTTGCTCAGTTCTACGAAGGAAAAACTGACATCATCAAGTCTGAGAGCTCTTGGTACTTTCAGAATAAATTACAACATTGTGAGGACAAAAATTGATTGTCATTTATTTTGGATATAAGGGGGCTAAGGTTTTCTCTTTTGTGTTTGTATCATTCCAAACACCAGATATTTTTGATTGCAGTGTAAATGTGGATAATGATGCTGACAATAAATATCTCCAGTGGATATTCTGTTCTCATACCATTATCTACAGAAATTCTTTTTTCTCAGTTTGGTTTTTGTGTTCAGGTATAAAATAAGCAATGATAAACCTTCCCCTGCCCCCCTTTTTTCTACCCTCAGATTTTTCGTACCTTATTTATAGACAACACATAAGTACAGAGAGAGCAATGGCTTGGACTCATACTATCTCACTTGTAGCTCTAAATTGACACACTGAGTTAGGAAGCCTTATAAACCTGGAAAAGTCTCTAAAAGCAATTGAGAGCAGTCAAGATCTAAGTCTCTCTCATGAGAGATTTTGAGTAACTTCACAGAATGTTTTTAGCAGCTAGATCATCATTTGGTAGCTTCAACTAAATGCCTAAAGCTGACCATAAACTGGAATGAAACCAGGCCATAAATCAGGTTGTCAGGTTTAGAATCCAAACAATAAGGCCATTCTGAAGTTTGTAGATAAAAGCATTACTAAATATCACCTCTTCTTTCCAAAAACAACAAAAAGATCCTGAAAAATTTTTGAAGGATTGTTACAAGTGGCACAATGACATAGCAGAAAAGTGTCTCAGGAGTCACATTCCTTACTAATCTTAAAGTCTGTGGAAGAGCTGTGCATTGTAATGACACTTCTGTAGTGGTGAAGACTATAAATGTCCTTCTATGCGATAGGGCAATGAAAATGTAAAGCCAAGAATGCAAAAGATCTCATCCTAGCAAATAAGATGCGTTTGTTATTGATTTGCTAGTTTGGGCTAAGTTTACTAATGTCAATAATTCTTTATTTTAGAACTGCAGTAGATCAACTATTAATTTAAGAGACCATAAAATCACATTTTTTGATCTAACAGGTGGGTACTGGGGACATTGCACTACGTACATCTCCAGCCTATGCTTCTGACATTCCACGTGTTCTGACACCCAGCTTTATGTCAGCTTCTGTGCTTCAGTCTTAAACTATACAGAGAAAAATACATCCCCGTATTTCAGCAGATTGCTGTAACAATTCTATGTGATCAGATAAAGAAACAAATTGCAGTCAGTATTTTACTGTGCCCACCTATAATATCCGACAGGAAAAAAATATTTTCTGTGGTCATGTCTAGTAGCAACACTGAAGCAAAGAAGTCACGTCTAAATGTATAACTTCCTAACAAGATGTATAGGGGACTACAGTGTGCTCCCAGCACCCTACCTGTATAAATGTTGACCCAGAAATATTTGCATTAGACATCCTGAGGTGTCATATGGGAACATGAGAGTCTGTATAGCCTGGGCTATTCCTTAACAAAGGTGTCCGCATTAGGAGCTCAGTCTCCCTAGATTTCTTCTACAGCCACTGGAAATTGATGGGTTACTTGTAAATTGAAGCACTCCGTGTCAGAGAGACCTCTGATTTCAGAATAGCAGATAAACACCTAAAATTAGATCTAAGGAATGTGAGCCCACAGTTTGAGTTACATTAAAGGTAATGGGTTTGTACCTTTGGTCACAGTTTTTGCAGTGCATTCTGGCTTGTGACAACACACACAGAGTTTATAGCATTTTAAATACACTGATCATATCCAAGATGGCAACTACAATGTGATTGATTCCTTTTCTATCCATTTCTAGGAAAACTATCTTGCCTTTGAAATGTTTAAAATATGCATTGATATTAATCAGTCACAGTCACTGAGTGTTACTAAAATAGAGTTTATGAAATGCGCATCTTGATTTGTTTTCTCTAACTGTATTCTGATAGACCACCTGTCTTTCAGTGAGCTCTTCAGAAAGTTTTTAGCTGTGGAGCATACGATTTGCAACTGGAGATGTAGATTTCAGTCATTAAGTGTTCTGCCTTAGGGACCGTTTTTATTTTCAGTCATGTTTTAATTAATCTCTCTAATTTTTTCTTTTCTTCTAAGTCAGTTTTGTTTGACAAAATATAGATTCTTTCCACTTTAAAAAATGTTCAGAGAGGAAGTTTAAACTCTTATTTTAGATACTTCTATATTAGGGACTTACAAATATGCAGCTAGTACTTTAATCTACTTAGATTCCAGTGTAACTGCTCCTTGTCTCCTTTTATTTTGGGGGTCATCTTCTTCTGCAAATTATAATGAAATGTCAGCAGGTATTTATTTTAACTATGATTTAAGTGTGATCCATCCCCGTGTTAATTGTCTCAAGAAAGGACATAACTTTTAGAAACATTCTTGGTTTGTGTTTTTGGTGTTGGTGACCAAATATTTACTCTTCTGTCAGTCTATTTTTAATGTCTCCATAATACAAAGAATTACATTTATAACTTCTATAAAGTATATAACTGATATGTATACAGACAATGCTGATTTGGAAACTTAAATTAAAAAAAATTTGGCTGGGGTTTGTCAGTTTTTTTTTCTTTTCCCTCTACATTGATTTTTGAGAATAAGAAGAGAGAGCAAGGGGAGAGAGAGGAAATAGTCATGTTCAGCCCAACAAAATAGCAGCTCAGTTTCTTTTTTGTTTGGGAAAGGATGGAGAAAATCTACTCCTGCTCATTTGCCAGACCAATATCTTTATTAGCAGAAAAGTTTGAGGTCAGCCACCTAAAGACAAACAGACACTTCTGTCAACATAGATGGAGTGTCAGTTGGGCAATACTCTTTTGATTGGCCTTTGCAGGATGATAATCTCAACTAAGTGACCCTTTAGAGAAGATCAGTTTCATATTTTTGTACACGAGGGGTATAAAAATCCTTTGTAACTCTGTTATGCTCATTTATGTTCCCACACAAGTGAAGAAATGTTGGGAGAATCTTCATGAGTAAATCATGCTTTGAGGTTCTGCGAGGAGGCTTATAGGAGGGCATCATGGGTTTGTATCTGATGCTTACTTGCTTAATAAATGTCCTAGAAATAAGTAGGGGCTGATTTAAAACTTGACTTATTGCTATTTTGAATTGTTATTGAACATTTATGAAAAGGTCTGTCACTTCTTGTTACTGCTAGGAACCTTACAACCACTTACTTCAGCTCAACAGTGACTCAATCTGACATTCAGGTGAATTTTGTGAACTTCACAGGGAGAAGTAGGAAACTGGAAATCCAAGACTGCATTAGCTGTTGTCCTAGCCAAATACCACTCTGATGGACTACCACTTCATACCTATTCTACCTATGTGGAAATGATGCCACAGAATGAAGAACAATGATAAATCTGACCACCATTTCTAATCTAGTTCTTTTCTTGAAAGGTTTTGTAAAACAAACAAACAAAAAAAGGAAAGAATACACAACTTCTCTATAGTTTAAAGCCTTTTATATTCTAGAGGGCTACACAAACCTGTGGAGATACTACTGTAAATTGTTAAAATATTAATAACAGAAACCATATTTCAGGGGGAATTTAGTCCATCACAGCTATCTGAGAAATGCTTATTATTACCAGTGCCTTGTTGTCTTCATTAATACACTGTTTTTCTTCTCCTTCACACACAGATAGGGAGAGAAAGAGAGATTCAAAAAATACCCTGCTGTATTGTAAATGAACATAGTTTTATGTCTTTCCTGTCATAACATAAAACTATTGGGTGTCAAATGACCTGCTAAACAAAGAAGATAAGCAAGCCACTTAGGTATAGTTAATAGAGTGCCAACTAAAGCTCCAGCAAAATGCTACAGTCCACCAGCTTAGTAACACTATGTAGGCAACAATACTCCATGACCCTTAATTAACGTTATAAAATATCTTCACATGTTTTGGAGATTATAATTGCAAGATTTTACAAAGACTAAAGTGGTTAAAACATACTGTGCATTGTTGTGTATTGCGTATATAGCTTAATAAGACCTAGCAGGAAAAACATTACGAGTTCCAATTATGGAACAAAAGCTACCTTTTCTGTTCAAGATGAGTGTTCTCTGTAGGCCTTTAAATTTTATTTAAAGGCTAATTTCTGCTCAACAGCTTTTCTTAGGTTTTATAGCATGCTGATATTCATGCATTATATAACATTTTGAGACTTACAGGCACTATTTAAAATAAAATGAGTCTTTCTTCTGATTAATTTTTTCTGCTAGGACAAGGGGAATATATTAAAATTATTAATAGGTTAAAATATGATTTTTAAAAAATAATCTGAGATTTTAATGGATGATTTCCTTACTGTAAATATTTATGTGAGTGTGTATGAAGAGGGGAAGAAAAACTTTTTAGATTAATGTTTCTCTCTTTCCTCAAAAGTCTATGCTGCTGTTAGAGACCTAGTACTGTAAGAGGTGATCTGTATATTGCATGCAATTAACTATTGCATTTTCAGGAACATGAAAATACATTATTCTTTGCCTACAAGAAGACCAGAAAACCACAAACCAGAAGAAACTAAGCTAAAAAAATTAGTTACATTATTTTCATGGGGATCCCTCCCTGCCACCCCCCCCTACCTGAATCCAGTCAGAAGCTCTGTTGTTTCAACTGATGACCACTATTCCTCACTCTACTGTTGTGCAGCGTAGGAAAAACCGGGGCTGTCTCTTCTCGGTAACCTGGGCAGGTGGGGGTGAGGTGTCCCAAAGCCAACTCTGGCCACCATGGACATAAAAGATAAAACGTAGCTGTGGCACCAGCCTTACAGTCAATTATTAACTTGCAGGATCCAAAGACCCCTACAAGAGCCTTTCCCCATCACCTCTAGGATCAAGAAGAAAACCACCATTCTGGAGTTTAAAAGAAAATTGAAATGAACATGACAACACGCTTGGTCCCTGGAGAATCACATCCGAAGATATGTTGCTTAGCAGGTATACTAGATGTTCATCATGTTTTATGTTTTGCAAGCAAAATATTATTTATGTACCGTAGTGAGGAGAGGTATAACTGAGGCTGCAATTCCATGACAGCACAAGTCTCAGTCAGTGTTGTTGACACTCCAGCTGCACGTTTCTTGTGCTAAGAAACTGCACAAGAAGTTACCTGGTCTCACAGTGAGTCAGTGTGGGGATTTGAACTGGTCCTTCCAAAAAAAAAAAAAAAGTTGTTTCATAGTTTTATAGTTTTCTCCAAGTGTCAGTGCCTGAAATGGCTGGGAAAACAGAAAGCATGTGTCTGAGCACAGGAGTAGAAGATACCAGGGCCATGACAGTACAAATTAAGATCTCCAAGCCAAAGATAATTGATTGAAAGCAAAATAATGTTATACAAAAGAAAATAAATCAGGAAAGGGGTTCAAGCTAAAAGATTTTCTTTTCCGAATACATCCTCAAATGACCATAGAAACTGTTGACAGAGTCTTCTTACACCTCCACTTTTAGGTGTTATTCATACAGTGGCCAAGAGAGATACAGGCTGAGTGAAGTTAGAAAACTCAGACCCACATTCTGTCCAGGTGAAAAGAAAAGCAGCTCTAATTTTTCTTCTTAATGCACTTAGCATTTATCTTACTCCTTACAAAATGGATATGCTGCCTCAGTACAAATCTGCTTCTCACATGAAGAAATAAAAATTTTAGAAAACAACTTAAAAACAACCCCACTATTTTTATGTAAAAATGTCCTCCTTTTTCATAAATTGACTTATTTTATACATAGGGTGATATCCTGGCTGAGGTTACACCTCTAACCTCATAGCTAATGCAGAGATGCTTAGGTATATGCATGTGTCTAACCACTGCACACTATTATCAAGAATTAGCCTGCTCAGAAATTTATTTGCTGTGTCTTAAGAGTTTAAGAGTTAGATTATCTAAGGCTTACTAAGAAATACTTCTAAAAGGCAATTCAACCCAAAATAGATGTCTCAGCCCTGATGAATCCCCTTTCTAAGTTCTTGTGCTTCTGATTTCCTAAAGACAGCCTTGACTGAACAGTTTAGATTTACAGACGTAGCTCTTAGACATCACAGGTTAGCCCAAATGACGATCAATTTCCATGTGAAAGGAATTTAATGTTTTCAGGCACTCAGGCACATGCTAACCCATTAGTGCAGGGGAACTGCCTCATTAAATCCCAGATCCATTGAACCTCCTGAGTATGCACTATTCAGGTGATACATATTTATTTTTTCTGGTTAGTACTAGTCAAAGCGATGCCAGTCTATACTCTTCACAGGTTTATATCCACAAGACCAAGGCCCAAAAATGGACCCTTAGGAATAAGACAATTAAAATAATAGCTTTAATAAGTAGCTACTGTAGAAAAATTAATAATAATATCTGATTCAATATCTGTTTTCAGTTGGATCCATCCCAATCTTTTATGTAGCAGCTGGAGACCAGTCTGCTGCAGTACTGTTTTCTTCTGCAGACATTTTGTTTGGGTAACAAATAGATACTTTACATGTTATATTACTAGTTAATAGATTTCCAATAAAAGCAGGCCTTTTTCTAACGAAATAGTATTTTTAACCACAATTTTAGCAGTTATACGTGTTGTAACAGTACCCATAAAGTTGTAGGTGTTAACAGCACTTTGTATTTGCTCTATGAAATGTACTAGTCCCATGTATTTTACCTTTACCCCTCCACCACTTTACCTCACCGTTTCAATATTTTACATTGCATTAACTAGGAAATTATTTCTGGAGGTACCTGTGCAGTCATTAGGAACATAAGGACTAGCAGTGCTGTAAGATCTAATCCAAAATGCACAAGACTGAAGCTAAGGAGCAAGAGCCTCTCTGGTCTCTTTTGTCTGAGCACTGGGGTCCAACACCATGAGAAGAAGCCCGTGCCAAGCCGGACACCTGATTGCTGTACAAGAGGAGCTCAGGTAGGTCTATACCTGTCTGTGAAAACAGTTCAGAGCTCGTGCGGGTAATTGATTTCTTTTTCTGGTAACTTAATAGACGCTGAATGAGGTCCCATGTTTGTTAAATCAGTGCCATCTGTGTTGCATTTCCTCCCATCCTCCTCTGCATAGGCATATTTTGATATTATTCTAGTCTGGTGCACACATTTTTCTTTTTAGTTGTAATTTCTTTATTCTGTTTGCCATATGAGAAAAAGAATCAACACATTTTACAGAGATGATGCTTAGCACATATGAAAGTTTAAGTATATTGATTTTTTATAGATCTTTAGTCTGCAAACTTTATATTAGTATGAAGGTGCTGCTAATAAACTTTAACGTTTTTGTTAATAAACCTTTAATCAGCCTCCTGGAAAATCCTAAATCATAAATCTATTATAAATGTTGGAAGATTATCTAGATTAAATAATTTCTTTATTAATCTGACCAGTCTTACATTATGGATGTAAAAGTGTTATATTTTAGAGGTAAAATACGGTTATGGACTGGTATACTGTAAGAGAGAGATGACATTTCTGTCTGGTTTCGTTAATGTTCATATCGTTAATCACAGATTTTCTTCAACTCACCCTACAGCCACTATATTAATCCCAGCCCCAGACCTCTCCTTGTCCAAAAGAAATCAGTCCATTAGTAATGTTTAGAATCAACAGGAGACTGAGCTGAGTGACAGTTTTCCTACATATGCTCTTTCCAGCACACATTTATAATGTGTTTATAGATAATTAGTTTTCTATTTGCCCTGCTTGGGAGAAAGATAAGTGATGGCATGTGATTGTGCAGAAACAGTACATCAGAGGGAGAAAATTTTGACTGATCACTAAAGGAATGCAATTATTTCAATTATTATTGAAGGAATGTGAAAAGACAGGAGCACTTTTAACCAAGGTCCTCCTGTTTAGCCACAGAGAATGAGCTGAAAGAGCTTGTCTCAAACTATGGAAGAGAGAAGGGATTTAACCTTATGTCTTGCAGATTTCCGGAAGCGTAGGAAGATAAAGTACCTCTGCACAGCTCCAGCAGGTCATTCTGTGGGGCTGACTTTCCTTTGGATTTTTCTCTAAAAGGATGAATCTGGGTAAGTTAGTGATAACTGTGTAATAAATGAAAACTCTGCTGGAAGGGTTCAGGTGTTCCCAAAAGGAAACAGTTACAATTCTGTCCTGCTCTTTCCCTCCACTGTTCAAACCTAATTTCTGCAATTATGAATGATGCAATGATGAATAAACGTGACAGAAAGAAAGCAGAAAGGATGGAATAAGGTGATTCAAGATGTTCAGCTCCAACATAGCTCTTAATTAGGCAGGTTAGAAAACACCCTTCCACACGTCTGGAATTCACATTAGGTCTGACACTGGTTTTACCATATTAGAAGTCTTTACACACTAAAATAAGTAAATAGTTTATCTGGATAAACCTTTATCCTAAACCATTATTAGGCAATATAATTTTTCTATTAGTTCTAGCCCATAATTTATTTTTAGGGAATAATTTTAGCCACTAGTAAGAATCTTAGTTCTATTTAATGAGCATTTTTAATCAAGAGCAATATGTTATTATGGCAGCAGGATCTTTATTTTTAGCCAAGAAGGCCAGATTGCTTAGAGGAAGAGATTTAGCTGAAAAGTCTTCATGTTTTTAAAATCTAAACATTATGTGCTTCAATATATGCAACAAATGGCCCATTTCCTTCCTCCCTTCCATTCTCCCTTCCCTCTTTCTCCTTTTCCTTCCTTCCTTCTGCTTTTTTTGCTTTCCTCCCTTCTTTTCACATAATGTAGCTCAGTAATTCCTTTTTCCCATCTTACAGAATCACAAAGATAGATAAAAATACAAGAATTGGTAAGTACAACACTTGTAAAATCTTTGTAGGATGATTTTCTTTCATACTGTAAGTCAAGTGCATTAATCTACATCCTGGTTTCAAAGCCATGCAAAACTATGAGAAGGGTTCTTTTCTCCCGTTTCCTTCCCTTCTCCCCAGAGCTTGAAATTATTGTGAAATGTTGCATAAACTGGAGGGAAAATTTCCATCAGGTGCAGTATGGCTAAATATAGAGGTAACTCAAGTTCGTGCTGCTCCAGAAACACACAGTTATGTTCATCAAACTCTGGCCAAAACTTTAAAATATTGAACAACACATATGATGACAAGATGTATCTTAATATGCAATCTTAATTCACGTTTCCCTTTCTTGTAGTTCTGCGGTCACTATCTAAACATACGCAGGCATTGACTTTTCCAGACACAAAACAGTTCCTCTCTCCCTCTCAAGAGTTCATTCCTAAGTGTCTCATGAGCATAATAGCGTCATAAACAGAAAGGAAAAGTTCAAGGACATGTGCAGTTTCCTTTCCTACTGTTTGAGCTAACTATCTACAGAAAAATAAAAAGCTGTATGGTGATAGCAGTGGGCCAAAACTTTTCTATTTTCAAAGATTCCCAATAGCCAAGGAAGAAGATAAAGATTTATGTGTTGTTAACATGCCCCTTAGTAGACAGGATCCCTCTTGGTCTAACTAAGGGAAACCATAAACCACTGTTGAGCTCCTGAAAACTTAAGTCACCTGTACCTCATATCTACCATGGAAATTTGTAATTCTCTATAAACCTTGGGTACTGGGACCTAATGCACACTGAAAATTTTGGCCTTGATCTTGATCTCTTCTTATATTCCATCCTTTTACTGTTATCACTTTCACAGCTTGGCTACATTTCCTACCAGGGCTAGGAATGGGACAGTTGTGATTCTGAGATTTGTTGATGAATCCATTTATGTCCTGATGTTTGTGAAACAATCAACCAATATAATTAGAAATCTTTCTTAATTCAGTTTTCTGAATGCACTGTCCTTCTTCTAGCAATTATTTCTCATCCCTAAATAAATTCATGCCTCTGACAGTAGGATTTTGTATAATTTATTTTATTTTTCAGTCTATGAAGTATAACATTTATTAAAAATGTTTTTTCCTAGTTTTGTATAATATCGAAACCAAAATTCAACAGTACAAGCAAATTCATTAATAACACTGTTATTAACATTTCCAACATTTTTTTTTACAAGTATCTTGATACTCTTATTGGCCCGAGGTGTGAAATTCCTCATATTCATTATTTGGATTTCTAAATTCTTGTGTGTAGGCATATAAGAAAAAACATTACTACAGATAAATACAGTGCATATCTACAATGTATTTAAATGGGAATTTCTATCAGTGTAACATATGAGAACTTTAAAAAGCATATTTTCACTTCCACATTAAAGAAACACAACTGAAGTATATTGAGATTTTTTAAAATTTCATGTAATTAACAATAAATTTCCATTTTGAACACTACACAATATTAAGCAGTACTTGTAATCCATTTCTGCAAAGTATGATATTTTATAATGACATCTCTTTGAGAAATGGAGTGGTGAGAGAGAAAGTAATTGAATTAACAGCACTGAAAGGTAAAAATATAATCAATCTATTACACAAATTTTTAGCTATCAAAGGCACCCTCAGAAAATGCACAAGAACAACTGCCTAAAAGTGCCAGGAATCTTTTCTTTGTGAGGTTTGCACACCAAAAATACCTAACTATTGGTGAGGTTACCAGAGAAACAACTTCATAGCAAGGTAAGGAATCGGACTATATGCTGCCTTTTCTTTAATGGATTATGTAAAATGGTATAATATGAAAATAAGGGATGAACTTTTATCAAATTTATTGGGTCTCAAGAAAACATAGTGCTTTCATCTTTTTTTTTTTCCTTACTTTGCTTTATAGATGACCTGTTTATGAGCAACAACAGCAACAAAAGCTGTTTATACCTTGTTTTCATGTTATTTACTACTAAAATAACACAGACCGTCTATTTATTATGCAACTGGTGCTCTTAAAGACTGGTAATTTTCATCCTGCCATATACCATTTAAATGTGTGCTTTCCATAATACAACCTCAGGAACATATTGTGTACACCACGCACAAAGGAGTAAATTTGCATTTTCTATCATCACTCTCTGATAAATTATGCAACTACCTTTACTGCACTTATAAAATAAAGCAAATTTCACATAGCAGCTATTTCAAAAATAGGATTAAATGTCAAAAGTAAAGAGATAAATTAAAATCTGATCCATAAAAAATTTCCTGGTACGTAGTCCCTCTGAGTTTGTTCATCAATGTAGTTTAGCATGTGTTTATGATTGCCTTCCAATCAAGGTGTCAAATATAGGCAAACATTTTCACAGGGTGTTAGCAGACCACAAAAGCAGCGTGACTATTAGCAGGTTATCATCAGGCAGAGGATGTGGAGGTGCATGGTGGGTATGAATTATATTCTGTGAATGAATTTGAAATTTCTACCATGTATGCTTTTTCCTACTCCACTCTGGTGAGCCTCCACTTGGAGTACTGCGTCCAGCTCTGGGGTCCCCAGTACAAGAAGGACCGCGACCTGTTGGAGCGGGTCCAGAGGAGGCCACAAAGATGACCAGGGGGCTGGAGCACCTCTCCTATGAAGACAGGCTGAGAGAGTTGGGGTTGTTCAGCCTGGAGAAGAGAAGGCTCCGGGGGGACCTTCTAGCAGCCTTTCTATATCTAAAGGGAGGTTCTAAGCAAGGTGGAGAGAGACTTTGTACCAAGGCCTGTAGTGACAGGACAATGGTTTTAAACTGAAAGAGGGTAGATTTAGATTGGACACAAGGAAGAAATTGTTGACAATGAGAGTGGTGAGGCACTGGCACAGGTTGCCCAGAGAAGTTGTGGCTGCCCCATCCCTGGCAGTGTTCAAGGCCAGGTTGGATGGGGCTTGGAGCAACCTGGTCCAGTGGAAGGTGTCCCTGCTCATGGCAGGGGACGTGGAGTAGTTGATCTTTAAAGGTCCCTTCCAACCCAAACCAGTCTGCGATTCTATGATTCTGAAGTAGATATTAGCAAAAGAACACTTTATATTCCCCTCCTCTTAGATGAATTTATAAACTTAAGTAAATTGGACTGAAGTTTCTTCTTTATAGTTGGTGAAACTGGTATAATGAATCTTAACACACCCAGATATCAAGGTTTTTTCCAAATGTATTTTTAATCTCAATCCTGTGGCTTAAGTCTATATGTAAATGATTCAAAATAGACACTCAGTGCAAAATTCTCATGGTCTAATACAAGATGCCTCGTTCATTTCTGTCAGACTATTCATATAAGTTCAGAGTTATGTATATATGCACGCAGCAAAAAAATTCCACTTAATGAAGAGCATAACTCATTTGTTATCAACATTTTTCTGATAGGAGAAAGCTAGTATGGAACAGCTGCTCATTTTGATCCTTTCATCCCTGTAGAGGCTAGATCAAATGTTTTAATTACACTTTTCAGATTTCCTTGTCCCAGTGAAAATCCATTTTGCAATATTTTTATGGCCATTTATGATAATTTAATGTCCAGAACTAATCTGCATTATTTTATAGTGGCATACTATGCCTTGAACTGAAATTATTAATAAAACATAAAGAACTTTTGTGACTATTTTTCCAGCAATCAGTGAGAAGACAGTTGATACTGATTTCCAGGGGAAAAAAATATGCTGCTTTTAAATATATTTCATCTGACCAAAATTTGAGAAAAGGTGAAGCAATCCAGGAGCAGAAAAGTTGACTACTATCTTCATGACTTCTTGCCAGAGTAAGATTTCCACTTTTTCTTTTAGTACTTCTCCTTTTTATCCATATTTCCATAAGAATGACAATTAGAAGGAAATTAGATTTTGCCTTTTTATTTTGAAAAATGTGTCGACATACTTGAATGATAAAAACAGCCATGTTACCTTTTATGTCTGTGGTTTTTTAGCAAATGAGGAATATGTCAGTGTGTGTGCATCTGTGTACGTGTGCACGCTCATGTCTGTGCACACAGGCATCTATATGGAAAGCAGTGAATGCATGCATGCAGTGAAAATTTTTAGAAAGTTTTATGATTTGTCCTATTGTATTCTAGCAGTTTTGTGGGAATCTCCTTCTCTGTGGGAGTCAGCAATTCTCTCTCACTTATCTGTTAGATACTGAAAGAAACTGTTGCCTTCCTTTGCCTTGTGCTTGACTTGTCCCAGATGCAAAAATGAATTAGAAAACAAATGCTTTTCCCTAATACACTCTTACTGATTCAACTTATAGTTCTCAGGATGTCTTCCAAAAATTTCCACAAATTCTAAGAAAGATCTGAAGAACAATTGCCAAATCTTACTTGGGTTCAATTAATGATGAGCACATTGGAAGGATACAATTAATTTTATACTCTCATGTTTTGCTGGCCATTTTTATAGACAATCGGGAGTCAAAAGTCATAAATAAGGCAAACTCTGCGAGTTTCTTTACATGCTAATAAAGCTTTCAGAAACTGCTATTCTGCAATAAATAGTATTCAGTGTTAGACCTATCCAGTGGAAGATTGACTTTTTTGTTTGGTTGGTTGTTGTTGTTGGTTTGGGGTTTGGGTTGCGTTCCACATATGTGCAAATATCAAGCACTTTCAAAGATTTCTGAGAGGTTGCAATCAAGGGTACTGAGAAGCCTACAAATACTAAGATATTGTATGAAAAGTGAAGCAGAGACATTTAAATTTCAGTGTGCAATCTGTTAGTGTTGGATCTGTTAGTATCTCTATGGATACTTTTCCCTGTTACACTTCCTTTTTGCCTCCAAACTGGAGTTTGTTTTTGCTAAATTGGCATTTTTCTGAATGGATAACGGAAAATGAAAAATTTTGTTTATACTTCAAGAAATGAAGAAGGGTTGGAATAAATGCCTATTTGAAATAAATTCTGTGTGTCTCTCGACTACAGTATAGCTGAATGACTTTTATTTCTCCAACCTCTTTTTCTAGTGGAGCATACATTAGAGTTGATTTGCACTCATCTCAGCTTAAACTATTCCTTAGTTTTAAACTATTGCAACATTAAAAAGCAGCTTCAAAAGACAATCCTTCTTCATGTCTTTTGTTAAATTTCATCTCCACTTAAATTACATAAACAGTCAGCCAACCACCTAATCATGACTACCTTGAGTGAGACACTTGCATTTCTACTAAGAACATAGTCTTCATATAATACTGAACTGTTAATCAACACATAGAGCTGATCCAGGTAGTTATGCTTTTCTTATCATTTTTATTTTGGTTTTTTTTTTCCCTTTCCAACTGTTAATTATATTTGCTTGTTTTATAGTCTCTTTTATTAAACTGTAGTGTGAGTTTTCAAAGACATGGTTCGCAGTTAAGCATCTAATTAGCATCAAAACCCAAAGGTAGGTAGGTGCTTGGTTGCTACCTTTCACTGGTACCTTTAAATTTTTATTCTCCTCTCATGTGTTTTCTACACTAGTCTTCCCACATTCTTACAGAGCATCTAGAGCACCTAACAAATAGAGCCTAGAACAGAGCTACTAAACAAAAACCCATTTTCACAATGTTTATCCTCCTTTTCTTTTTTTTTTTCTTTTTTTTTTCTTTCTTTCTTACTGGGTCATTTCAGATAGTTTTACCTCTTTATTTATTCAAGCAAATTTATTAAAAACAACAA
>NW_010973062.1:5410114-5410575 GCF_000737465.1 Haliaeetus leucocephalus
AAAAAAAAAAAAAAAAAAGAGGAGAGAAGAACATGAGTATATCTCCCTTTTATCTTCCTGTGATTATTTCCTCATCTATAAGAGACAAGGAAGGCTTTTTGCAAATGGCAAGTTCAAGTTTGCAAGGACTTGGATTGTGGAATTGATCTGAACTCCCTCCTCTAAGCAAGGAAAATGAAGAAGCCTAACTCAGGTTCTGAATATTAAGAAATACACAGTTAACTGCATGCCCAGTATTCTTCCAGAATCACTTTTGAGAGCTATTTATGCAACCTATTATTAAAGACTTCTACTACTGAAAATTCTATTACCACACCAAGCAGTGTACCTCAGAAAAGGTACTACCATTCTCCCATTTACTAAACATTTTTTTCCTGCTGAAATGTAAATTCATACCACCACAGACATGGTTAATTAGTTATTTCCCTCCTCTGTACTGCTAATTTTTATGTATTGAATAT